>NW_017675780.1:56761-60036 GCF_001879085.1 Nicotiana attenuata
ACAGAGAAAACTCTTGGATCTCAACTGACGAATCTGCCGGTCCAGAATAGCTACCGGCTCCTCCTCATAGGATAAGTCCTTGTCCAACTGGACAGAACTGAAAACTAACACGTGGGCAGATCACCGTGATACCTCCGAAGCATGGATACATGGAAAACTGGATGCACGGCTGATAAGCTGGGCGGCAACGCAAGTCTATAAGCCATCTCTCCCACTCGATCAAGAATCTCAAACGGGCTAATGTACCTAGGGCTAAGCTTGCCCTTCTTCCCAAATCTCATCACGCCCTTCATAGGCGACACTCGGAGCAATACCCGCTCACCAACCATGAAAGCTACATCTCGAACCTTACGGTCTGCATAACTCTTCTGCCTAGACTGAGCTGAACGAAGCCTCTCCTGAATGATCTTGACCTTGTCCAAGGCCTCCTGAACCAAATCCATACCTATCAATCGAGCCTCTCCCGGCTCAAACCATCCAATCGGAGACCGGCATCGCCTACCATATAAAGCCTCATAAGGAGCCATCTGGATGCTCGACTGGTAGCTGTTGTTGTAAGCAAACTCCGCCAAAGGCAAGAACTGATCCCACGAACCTCAAAAATCAATAACACAAGCTCAGAGCATATCCTCCAAAATCTGAATAGTCCGCTCGGACTGACCGTCCGTCTGGGGATGAAATGCTGTGCTCAAGTCTACCCGTGTGCCCAACTCTCGCTGAACCGCCCTCCAGAAGCGTGAGGTAAACTGCGTACCCCGATCCGAAATGATAGACACGGGCACACCATGAAGGCGAACAATCTCTCGAATATAGATCTCAGCGAACCTTTCAGAAGAATAGGAGACTGTCACAGGAATGAAATACGCTGACTTGGTCAGCCTATCAACAATAACCCATATCGCGTCAAACTTCTTCTGGGTCAACGGAAGTCCAGTAACAAAGTCCATAGTAATCCGCTCCCATTTCCACTCGGGAAGCTCAATCCTCTGATGTAAACCACCAGGCCTCTGATGCTCGTACTTAACCTGCTGACAATTCAAACAACGAGCCATATATGCTACGATATCCTTCTTCATCCTACGCCACCAATAATGTTGCCGCAAGTCCCGATACATCTTCGCGGCGCCCGGATGAATAGATTACCTGGAGCTATGGGCCTCCTCTAAAATCAACTCTCGGATCCCATCGACATTGGGCACACAAACTCGCCCCTGAAATCTCAAAACACCATCATAACCTAAGGTAACCTGCTTGGCACCTCCTCGCTGTACCGTGTCTCTAAAGACACATAAATGGGTATCATCAAACTGCCGATCACGGATATGCTCCAATAACGAAGAACGAGCAACCGTGCAAGCTAACACACGACTGGGCTCAGAAACATCCAGTCTCACAAACTGATTGGCTAAAGCCTAAACGTCCAAAGCAAGCGGTCTCTGACTGACTGGAATATAAGCAAGACTGCCCATACTGGCTGACTTCCTACTCAAAGCGTCGGCCACCACGTTGGCCTTCCCCGGATGATATAAAATAGTGACATCATAATCCTTCAACAACTCCAACCACCTCCTCTGTCTCAAATTCAACTCCTTCTGCTTGAACAGGTACTGAAAACTCTTGTGGTCAGTGAACACCTCACATGCCACGCCATACAAATAGTGCCTCCAAATCTTCAAGGCGTGGACAATAGCCTCCAACTCTAAATCATGCACTGGATAGTTTTTCTCATGAATCTTCAACTGTCTCGAAGCAAAGGCTATAACCTTGCCATCCTGCATTAATACTGCACCAAGTCCAATACGCGAAGCATCACAATGGACGGTATAAGGCCCGGATCCTGTGGGCAAGACCAACACCGGTGCCGTAGTCAGGGCTGTCTTGAGCTTCTGAAAGCTCGCCTCACACTCCTCCGACCATCTGAACTAGGCACCCTTCTAGGTCAACCTGGTCATCGGGGCTGCTATAGATGAAAACCCCTCCACAAACCGACGGTAGTAGCCTGCTAACCCCAAGAAGCTCCGAATCTCCGTCGCTGATGCTGGTCTAGGCCAGTTCTTGACTGCCTCTATCTTCTTCGGGTCCACCTGAATACCCTCAGCTGATACAACGTAGCCCAAAAATGCTACTGAACTCAGCCAGAACTCACACTTGGAGAACTTGGCATATAACTGACTATCCCTCAGAGTCTGAAGAACCACTCTAAGGTGTTGCTCGTGCTCCTCCTGGCTGCGGGAGTACACCAAAATATCATCAATAAAGACTATCACGAACATGTCCAAATATGGCCTGAATACTCGGTTCATCAACTCCATGAATGTTGCTGGGGCGTTGGTCAACCCAACGACATGACCAAGAACTCGTAATGCCCATACCGAGTACGGAAAGCTGTCTTAGGGACATCGACTGCCCTAATCCTCAACTGGTGGTAGCCAGATCTCAAGTCAATCTTGGAAAATACCCTGGCACCCTGAAGCTGGTCGAACAAATCATCAATCCTCGGCAGTGGATACTTATTCTTAATTGTTACCTTGTTCAATTGCCGGTAATCTATACACATCCGCATCGAACCATCCTTCTTCTTGACGAATAACACTGGCGCGCCCCAAGGCGAAACACTGGGTCTAATGAAACCCTTATCTAACAGATCCTGCAATTGGTCCTTTAACTCCTTCAGCTCCGGCGGGGCCATACGATATGGCAGAATAGAAATAGGCTGGGTGCCTGGAGCCAAATCAACACAGAAATCGATATCTCTATCGGGCGGCATACCCGGCAGGTCCGAAGGAAAAACATCGGGAAACTCCCGGACAATAGGCACAGAATCTATGGGAGGGACCTCAGCACTGGAATCACGAACATAGGCCAAATAGGCCAGACACCCCTTCTCGACCATACGTCGAGCCTTCACGTACGATATGACACTACGGGTAGAATGACCTGGAGTCCCCCTCCACTCTAAGCGAGGCATACCCGGTAAGGCTAAAGTCACGGTCTTGGCATGGCAGTCCAAGATAGCGTGATAGGGTGATAACCAATCCATACCCAGAATGATATCAAAGTCAACCATATCTAAGAGCAACAAGTCTACACGGGTCTCAAGACCCCCAATCACTACAACACACGAACGATGGACTCGGTCGACCACGATAGAGTCACCCACCGGTGTAGACACATATACCGAAATACCCAAGGCATCACTAGGCATGACCAAGCATGGTAGCGAAATTAGATAGAAACATAATGAAATACGTAGACTACCGTGGATCAAAAATGTA
>NW_017675781.1:0-42894 GCF_001879085.1 Nicotiana attenuata
TATTTTCTTCACTGATGCTTCTGATATTGTGACACTAACAAGTTTTAACTGAATCCCACTTGCAGACAATGATCAAATCACGAGGCGGTGGCGACAAACAAAAGGGAAAAGCTGAGTCCTCCCGGGGTAGGGGACGAGGAATGATAAGATTGACCCCCCAAGCTCGGCAGGCAATTAAGGAGACCAGAAAGTCAATAAGGGCTGCTGATAGAGTTGCTTCCCATTCAGAGGGATGTGATTATGTGCCCTCCCGGGAGGCGTCTGATTCTAACTCAGTGCCGGAGTATATGCCTGACTTCCGGAGAGGATAAGATTGAGGGATGAACCTACCCCTCAGGGATCCCCCACTGCTCAAGCTTCAATTCCAATTTCTTCTGAGTCGTCTGAGGGCTCAGCCGAGAGCGGTGACAGTGCCTCTTCTACCTCACCTACAGCTTCACTACCCGGTGAGGATCCCGTAGAAGAAGGAGGGGGTGAGCCCCAAGTAGGAGGGGTGGTGAGAACCAGGAAAGCTGAGGCTTGGGAAGATAGGTTTGTGAGTAAAGTGGCATACCACAAGTTCAGAGAATGGTGGCCCGAGAGGAAGTTGATACTTGAACGGACTTTCACTGATAGAGACCTCTTGCCTCACAATCCTAATATGAGGAGGCAGTTTAGAGAGAGAGTGGGCTGGGAGTACTTCACAGGCAATGTTGAGGATGCAAATGAGCACTTAGTTAAGGAGTTCTACACTAATGCTGCCCACATCAAAAAGGGCACGAAAGTGACTAAAGTGCGGAATCTGACAGTGAAATTCGATGGGAAGACAATTAATTTCTACCTGGGCTTTAAAGAGGAAGATGACTCACTGTATTTGGAAAAGGTAGCATTGGGAGAGGCAGTCCGTCCGTGGTTAGCAGAATACCTGGCAATCCCGGGTACCACCCCAGCTTGGTTGACAGCAGGAGTCCAGATTTTGAGGAGGACTCTAAACTTTGAAGCAAAGGGTTGGGAGACGTTCGTCTGTAGCAGGTTGGACCCCACCACTCATGAGAACTCCATGCCTATCTCTCGAGCAATCTTGGTGGCTTCTATCATGGCAGGGTACCCGATCAACGTCGGGAATGTGATGTCTGAGGTGATCACACGGGTGGTCAATGAAGGTGATAGATCATATCCCTTCCCAAATTTCCTGACTATGTACCTTGATGACTTGGAGGTGGACAAGAGGAGATTTGATGTGAAGGTGAAGCCAAAGGCACCTTTTTCCTGGTATAGCCTGCAGAGTGATGAAAACCCCAAGGGCAAAGATCCAAAAGGCAAAGCCACTGCATCTACTGGCCAGTCTGAAGAGCCAGTAGTTGTAGTAGCTCCTTCTCAGCCTCCCTCAGCTACCCCAGTTACTGCCCCAGAACCCTCTACTACCACCGTCCCAAATATCCCCTCATCTTCAGCGTATCCATTGACTGCCCACCGTTTGAGCCAGACCCTTGCCAGTATCAACAACTGGATGCAGGCAGCTACTTCTAAGCTATCAGTGCTTTCTACCTCGGTTGCAGCCCAGTCTGTACCCCCTCAGCCACAGGTCCCACAGTTAGTGGAGGAAACTCTCAAGGAGCTTCTGGACAACCAGAAGAAGCTCCTGGAGAACCAGCAGTTGATATTGGATGTTGTAAATGCTCATGGGAAAGCACTGAAAGATCTACCGAAGGAAACCAAGAAGTTGAGAAAGACTCGGGCATCAAAAGAGTCAGTGAAGGAGTTGAGAGTCGAAGTGGAGATAATGAAGGCTGCTGATCAATTGCCCTTGGAGCTCCTATTGCAAGATCCGACCCCAGCAGTTTAGCTTGAGCAGGAGCAGGGTGTAAAGAGGGCACCAAAGAGGAGAAGGGTGATTCCCCGTACTGATGATGCAGTGATTGAGTTGGCGGAGCCTCAGGAAGGGTCCTCTACCCAGCCCCAAGTTCCAGTACAGGCCCGGTCCCAATGCAGACACAGGTTACAGGGATCCAGTCACAGGCTCCCGAGCAGTCCGAGGACCCAGGGACCCAGGCTCATGATCCTATGCAGACGGAGGGCCAATAGGGAGTTTTCTTTACTCTCTATCTTTTTTGTTTGAGCTAATTTTGGTTAGTTAGCATTGAGGACAATGCCAGCTTTCATTTGAGGGGGTAGCCCTATTTTGATGATATGGTGTTGTAAATATGATACTATTTTCCTTTTATTATGCCTTGATTTTTACTTTTGGTATGTACATAATTTTACCAGTTTATTTCACTTTTCGTATTTTGCAACTTTGGTCTGTATATAAAGTTACTTTCTGATGTATATATTCATTCCCTCTTATGTATATTCGTCTAAATCCCCTCTTGTACATATTCCTTTTACTTTTCCACATTTTCATTTATAGATTCTTATTTCATTTTGGTAGCTTCTTATTTTGAGTTTTGCGTTCAAATAAGCCTTTGGTTTTCTTAATGCCACGGTTATTTCCAAAGGTGGAATTTGTGTGAACCGGGTGGCTCTTCCCGATGATGGATGGCGTGACAACCTTCTTAAAGGTTTGAGTCTGTTTTCTTTTTGTTTTTTGTGTAAATAGTAGCTAGTGAGTAATAGTGCCTCAAGCAACGCTTCACTTGGGCCTAACACATTTGCCTTTGATCCTATGGTCAAAAACAAATTGGTGTGTATAGGAGGGTGATAGTTGTGACCTTCAGACTCTAGTGTTGGCCGACAATCATCAAGTGGTTTTTCGGGACCATGTATGTTGCTCAAATCTTAGCTAAGGTCGTTGTGGGCCCTCGACTCTGTCTCTTTAGCAATCCTATAGCTTGTGTGGTGAGAATTTGAATTGCAAGTCCAAGTCCCGTGCCATTGAGTCTAGAACTTGCCTTGAATGTTTGTCTAGGCGAAATCCTAAGTGTAGTTTGACTTGAGAAGTGATTATAGGCTCTCCTTGATCCAAATGATATCTTGAAAACATCCATAGCCTACCAATGATAATGTCCCTAGTCAACCCCTTTGAGACATAGCCCTTTTTCCTTCAAAAACCATGATACAAGCCTTTACCCGTTTTGAAAAGACCCTCTCTTGGCACCCAATCTTTCCTTAGCACATGGCAAAAACATAAGTTTGGGGGGAGAGATGAGGAATGCAACAAAGTGGTAAAAGGTACAAAAGCAAAGAAAAGGAAAGGCAAAATTTAAAAAAAAAAAAATCAATCAAAAAGTCAAAAAGAATGAGCAATATAGAAGAAATGAAGGGGTTGAATAAAAGTAAAGTGATGAAAGGCGTGGAAAGCCTAGAAAGGAGAAAAAGGTTTGAAATGAACAAGAAAGAGTGACAGTGTGTCTCGCTAACCCCTAAGAAAGAAGTAAATGACTTAAAAAGTCAAGAGAATGTGTGCCAAAATAAATCAAATGAAGTGCTTAAGGGAAGATGGAACATACTTAGACCAAATATTTCCTACCCTAAACCAAAAGCCTTCACTATATCCCCACAAAAGCCCTATATGATCTTGAGTTGAATAAAGCTTACATTAGTGGTGACTCACATAAGGGGCAAACTTATGGAATTTAGAGCCGGACTTGTGACTTTTCTTTGAGAGAGATGAGTGTGTTTCCCACAATCCTCGTTATGAGTGCTACAACCTAAAAGTGAGGTTTGCTTATGGAGAGTTGAAGAGTATGAGTTTGGGTTCCACAATGACCAAAGTAGTAGAAAGAGTTTCTTTGATGAGTCGAGTCAATCCTTGATGCTCTTGTGTCACACTAAAACCATGGTGTTTAAAAGGTTGAATGTTGTCAATGATTCATTTGATTTGAGGGCAATTGTTAGTCCCAATTGATGCTAGATGAGGTCACTTTAGGTCAGCTGAATTTTTCTTGGTTGTACTCTTAAGGAGGTGGGACTTATTTTGTTTGCTTGAGGACAAGCAAAAGCTTATGTTTGGGGGAGTTGATAACTAGGAATTCTAGTTCATTTTATACTCCTTTTAACTTGAGTTTTGATTTAAAATGAATACAAATAGTCCCAAAAAGGCTTACATGTTGTACTTGTTTGCAGGGTTTGGTCAAGAAAGTGACAAGAGTCAAAAATCAGCTCAAAAAGGAGTGAAATATGCACAAGTACCAAGAACAAGTTAAAGCACAGCTGCAACAGACCCACCACAGCCGCAATCCATTTAGTGCGGTCCGCAGTGAGGAGATTCAGAGAGGTGCAAATTTGGAGCTTAAAGCAGTGTGGTCCGCAGAGGTTTTCTCGCGGCCGCAATCCATTTTATGCGGTCCGCAAAGAGGGGGTTTCAGAGAGTTGGAAGTTTGGGCAATTGAAGCCAGTGCGGTCCGCTAAGCATTTTATGCGGACCGCAATGAAGCCACCGCGGCCGCGGTGCAATTTGTGCGGCCCGTGGTGGCCAGATTCAGAGAGTGAATATTCAAGCCAAAAAGCTTCATCGCAGCAGCGGTGCATTTTCCGCGGTTCGCGGTACCTCCGCAGGGGTATTTTTGTCCAGAAAATTTGGCCTAGTATAAATACTTTCTTTTCACATTTTTAGGGTATCTTTTGTAATCTGAGTTTTAGCCGAGCACGTGAACGGCTGTTTTGTTCCATTTTGAGTAATTTGGAGCTACTTTAACACTGAATCTTCATTATCTTAGTTGTAATCAAATTATATGGCTTATTCTTCATCTAATTTCATGTTTCTTCCATTAATATGAATAGCTAGACCCATTAGCTAGGGTTGTGGCTCAACCCTAGTGTAGGTATTTGATGGGTTTTGTGTTCTAAGGCTTAGATGTTTATGGGTAGTTGATATTTAGACTGATTTGTGTTTTCTATGTTGGGTTAGTGGTTGCAAACACTAATTCGTGCCTATTTGACTTGAACTCTTCTTGAGAAAGAGAGCTTGAGTCTAGGTAATCAGTTCAACAAGAATTGGGGCGTACTCAAGAGATTGATAGCCCCAATTAAAGGGTTAAATCTAGAGATAGTAATACCCGACTTTAGCCTACATTGCTTGTATAATTTCGACACCCAATTGGTCTTGAGAAAGTCAATTTGGGCAAAGTCAGTCAAGCTACCGAGAGGTATAGAGTGAGTAGCGTAGTGCATTGGCTATATCGCGATCCTAAATATAACAACTTTGCCTTAGATTTTAGATCCCGTCAAGTATTCACCTAGGGGGAAGTCACTTCCCTAGTGCCTCGTTACCTATTAGACAACCCTTTAGCAATTATTCTTAGTTTAATTAAGCATCTCAGTAGTATAAAAGTAGAAGTAATCAAAAGAACAATTATGATTGGAAGCGTGATTAAGAACATCACGCATTGCTAGTTTAGATAGGAATCCAATTCCCAATTCTAGATCCCTGTGGATTCGATTCCGACCTTTTCGGGTAAAAGCTGCATCGACCGCTCTCGCCACTCCATAGGGGTGCAGGGTTGGCACTGATCAACGGCATCACCCTTCGTGCTTTTACACTCAAATAATATGGCACGACATCACCCTTCGTGCTTTCACTCTCAAATGATATGGCACGACATCACCCTTCGTGCTTTACACTCTCCCTCACATGATAATGTATAAACAATGGCACGGCATCACCCTTCGTGCTTTACACTCTTCCTTACCAAACATGTGTATATCAATGATAAACAAGGCAGGAAGCATAAGTAACATCAAGGAGAGTGTTAAAACGAATATTCCAAACAAATTCCAATCACAACTTTCCAAGCCAACGATGATTCAATAAACCCTCAAGAACCGTATTATTCATGTACTTCCACAAATCTCCCAAATGATCAACAACACAAGTTTAGAATCTAGTATCTCAAGAAAATCGGCTGTAGCAATGTATTAATGACTACGCATAGTGATAACCAAATTAGACACATCAACGTATTCTCAGAATTCCAATTTGATCAAGTTATAATAACCTAATTCTTGATTTCTAACGTTTAATACTATGTTCTTAGTATCTAAGAGTCAGTAAGGCATGAAGCAAGAAGGTCACGTGATTCTACAAGACACAATTGTAACATAATCTACCCCTAAGCATGATTAACCCTGGCACATACATATACGCTCGTCACCTCATATGTATCACCCCCGTATGTGGCAAACAATGTCAAATAGGAGGAAAACTTCCCTAAACAAAGTTAGGCAAGACACATACCTCAATTCGGCTAACTCAATAATCAACTTAGCTTTTTCCTTTATAAATTTACCTCCGCTCGGCTAAATCTAGCCAAAGATGACTTAAATACATCACACAATGCAAGAGAAAACAATTTCAATTAATAAAACTGTAATTTTATATAATTTCTAAAAAGTCAACAAAAGTCAAACCCCCGAGCCCGCCCGGTCAAAACCCGAGTCCAAGGGTAAGTCTTGACTATCCATAGCCTCACGAGTCTGAATATGTGTTTTATTTTCAAATCCGAGTCCTATTTGACTCTCAAATCCCAAATTTTCATTTTTCAAAGTTTTGACAAAATCCCCAAATTGTTCCCTAGATTTATCATGAATTTGATGTTAAATCTTATATATAATCATGAAATGTAGTTGAGAAATGATTGAAGATACTTGCACAATGATTTGGTATCAAAATCCCTTCACAAAATCGCCTCCCCATCGAAGCTAGGGTTCAAAATATAACAAAATGAAGTAACAATCTCGGAATTCTCAGCATTTAGCAGGTTGCAGATGATGCATTTGTGACAGGGGGTTCGCAAATGCAACCCCCGCAAATGCGAACAACTTATCACAAATGCGAAACAGAAGCTTTCCTGTCAAGGTCGCATTTGCGACCCTATACTTCACAAATGCGAAGACCAACACTTTGCTAAAGCGGCAGGGTCCCTCGCAAATGCGAACAACTCCACATTGCAAATGCGATGGGTTTCTTCGCAAATGTGAATCTACCCCAGCATCCCAATTTTCGCAAATGCGACGGCTACTTTTCAATTGCGACCAAAACATCACAAATGTGATGACACCAGCACCAGCACTCAAATATTACGGATAAATCATTCCGGAACCAATTCGAAACTCACTCGAGCCCTCAAGGCTCCAAACCAATCATGCACCGAGGTCCAGAAACACAACACGAACTCGCCCGTGTGCTCAAATCATCAAAATAACCTCTAAAACCATGAATCGGACGCCAAAACGCATGAAGATCAAACTAAACTTCAAGAACTTCTAGAATCGCAACCAAGCGTCCGAACCATTTCAAATCAACTCCAAATGGCGCCAAATTTTGCAGACAAGTTCTATATGACAAAACGAACCTACTCGAAGCTTCAAATCCCACATAACAAACACGAAACGATGAATCACACCTCAAGTCAAAATCAATGAACTTTGAAACTTCAACTTCTACAACCGCTGCCGAAACCTATCAAATCACCTCCAATCGACCTCAAATTTTGCACACAAGTCACATTTGCCATTACGAACCTATTCCAACTTCCAAAATCGGGATCCAACCCCGATATTAAAAAGTCCACTCCCGATCAAACTTCCCGAAAATCTAACTTTTGCCAATTCAAGACTAATTCGACTACGGACCTCCAAATTACAATCCGGACGCGCTCCTAAGTCCAAAATCACCCAAGGGAGCTGACGGAACACCATTCCGAGGTTAAATGCTACAAGTCAAACTTGGTCAACTCTTCCATCTTAGAGCTTAAATCTTGGAGTTCATTCTTCCAAATCGATTCCGGATAACTTGAAAACCAATATCGATAATTTATGCAAGTCATAATACATCATGTGGAGATATTCGAGCCCTCAAAATACCGAGCGAAGTACAGATACTCAAAACGACCAGTCGGGTCGTTACATTCTCCACCACTTAAACATTCCTCGAACGTACCAGGAGTCGTTCCAAAGCTATCAAATCATGGTGTAACCTTACTATGCATAAACCCGGGTGTGATCCCACGTCACCCTGTTCCACATAAGTCTGCCAACACAACATAACTAGATATCCTTATTTCATCCTTGGTCCTTAAACCTTAGATCCGAATCTCTATCATCCAGAATTCATTACAAGACCCGAATACCACATCTACACACTGTATAAGTCTGAACAAGCTGTACCAAGTCATAACCATAACCCAACATGTAATCACATGATATACCCCATCACTTCGACGCTCACAGTAGGAACTACTGACCACCATTACTGCCGAAAAACAATTCGGTGCTGGTAGCAAACCTCGTATTGGTTAGAACCTCATTCAAACCCTTCATACCCTGCCGATGATGAAAGAAACATGCATACCCTCTTAACCACTCATCCGATCAAAAATCCAAGAAACTCACTTGTCCGACCAGGGCCATTGTCCAAATCCTCGGCAAAATATTGTATTATTCTTCCAACCCTTCCTCGTCCCAATACATTTGTGCAATTCTCAGGTCTAGAAACCTCATCTCAGCCAATACAAGCAGCCCCACCGACAAGCACCAACAATGATCATATGGAGCCCCACGCAACCCGGTTCTATATACCAACAAGTAATAATTCAGACATGACAGATAACAGTAGGAAAACTAAATAAGAAGACTACTAAGCAAATTAAGCAGGTAGGGAAATTTTAGCATTTTACTATGAATTATTTTCAACAGGGTGAAAGCAAAAATACACGAAATATGAGTAAGGAGTTACACCTCATCACTGTATTGCTGCAACGTGCAACCCGATCCCATCATATCAATCCATATAGGGTACCCATCGAGCCAAAATGCTCGGGCTTACTGATCACATGTGCGTCAACATCAAACACAATAGAGTGTACCAAATATAACTGTGGGAAAACTATTAGGAACAAACAAGACTGAGAAGGTCAAGCACAACTATGGTGCAATAAGCAAATCAACATCACGAAGGCCACCTCGCCCATAATGCCATGAGGCCTAAACTAAGTCACGATATACGTGCGAAGAATGAGGTGACCCTCACAACCCGTCATAGCATAAGAGAGAAACATATAACATAAACCAAGGCGCAAATAACATCCATTCCGCCTGATGATATACATGTGGCAACCACTGCGCAAGAGCAAGCAAATCCGATCCGATACAGAATACACATTCTCATTAGGTTAAATAATAACCCCAATCCAAATTCCGATCATCCCCAAACATGTAATTAACTTTCCAAAAGTCTATAGCAAACTTTCTATAACACCTACCATCCATCATCCAATCCTATACATTTCTTCACAACTCGCAATTAAGGAATAGTCTGCCAACAAGAACATCCAGTCTCTAAGCCTCACAAATACCAGAATCTTCACATCCAATCTCAACACCGCTACTCAAATGGCTGACACGTAACTCATGCTCCATCATCTTACGAGAAAACACCCATAAGTCAAAACACAATGTACCTGCCAACATGCGAACTCTCCTCCAGTGGAAACACATAGTGCTAGCAAAACCTTAAACACCCGAAATCGTCCGTGTCATCAAGAACTCATATCCTTCCCTCCAAAACTAACTGCAACCTTGTACCTGCAACTTTTCAACCCCACACGGCGCATCACCTTTGACATGCTAACTCACAACACTACGAAAGTCTCTTAGTCACTCTAAACCATAAGCAAATTGAACATCTCATCAACCGAGAATCTTTCATTTAACTCAATCCAGGAGAACACCACCATACGCAATATAGCTTCTATACCTGTAGAAAACATCAACTCCGATTGTGGTCATAACCATGATAAATTCTTCGGAACTCATTAACACATAATCGAGTAATCGGAATCAATCGCCTCTAACTCAACCGAGTCACGCAGACTGCCAACCCGAAAGTAACTTAATCCGATATGACTGCCCTGAAAGAACCTCCTAGGAACCCAAAGCCTTTTCTTGCATCACTCTAACATCGACATATAGACCTTTCTTGACAAGGAAATACCGCAGATTCGATTACCATTCGCTACCATTTTCAAGCCCACTCGTAGTCAAATTTAAAGTCCTTAAAGGCTAGATAAGACTTGGAACTCACCAGAACCTTCTCGATAACCACTCATCTTGCTATGGTCTTCAATACACAGCTAATATGCGTCGAGCAACCCGTGCTTCACCAGCATATGACCATCCGAAGAAATAACCAAGCAATCCCTCGTTCTGGAAACTGATACGGCTCATGATCCTACAATTTGATCGTCATTAACAGACTCCACCACTTATCTCGAAGCCATAGATCACCTCATCAGTAACCCAAAGTACCATATCTTCACAGCATGCCCCAATTCTGCACGGCTATTTAGCTGAATACTTCAAAAACTCATGGAATACTGGTCATAGAACACCTCGAAGACTCTGCCAAGCGCTTACCCATCATTGCAATAGTCAAGCAACTTCCCAGATACTCTGAAATGATAACATATGCACTCCACCTAATGGAAACATCATACAAGACACACGATCCAAACTCATCACGCACAATATGGCCCACCGCTTATACTCAAATCTACACCTTGTCATGACCCACCTTAATCACAACAACCAGGCCACTAGCCAATCTTTCCAAATCTGTGCTTACTAACCAGATATAAGAACCCACCTCATACCACAAATGAACGACTGGAAGATTTGACACCGCACCTGCTCTTGAGGCTAGATGACATATCACGAAGATAATCAAGCATCCATAGCCCTTCATAATCTATCTGCAGCATCACCGATCGTCGGCACATAGCGAATACTGAATGTACAACATCACATGAGCGATTGGGAAGAGTCAAAGTCATAGATTTCAAGCTGAAACAAAGCCGCACGATAAGGAAAGAAGAAAGGGAAGTTTTCCTAAATGCCTGTAGCCTCCCGAAGATAGGTATAGACGTCGGCATACCAATTCGAAAGACTCTACTAGACACTTGCTCATGACTCGTAGAACCTACGAACCTAGTGCTCTGATACCACATTGTCACGACCCGAAACCACTAGTCGTGATGGCACCTAACTCAACCCGCTAGGTAAGCCAACAAATAGAAAATACCATCCAAATGTGATTAAATGAGAAATAGTGAATAACTTTCTCAATATTTACAAATTGACCCAAGAACTAGTAGTATGAATCATGAGTTTCTAAGACTTTGAAATTTACAAAGATGATACGTATAATTACACAATCTGTTTGAAATAACATAAACAAATTTCCAAAATCTAAGCTACCAAGGACAAGTGGCAGCTATATCCGGAATGCACGAGCATCTTCAGAGTCAACTCCCGACATCACCAGCAGCTCCGCTCCATAAATCTTCACGCAATGTGCAGAAGTATAGTATTAGTATAACCGACCCCATGTACTGGTAAGTATATTGTCTAACCTCATCGAAGTAGTGACGAGGCTATTTTTTAAGTTTAAAGATACTCACTAATAAAACATGCACCGTAAATCAGCAATAGAACTATACCACGATATAATAGAGAAGAGTACATGAAACGAATATGCAAACAATAATCGAATACTAGCAGTGATCACAATTTAGCATCTAACAATACCTCGACCAATCCTTTCCTTAGAATGCAACCGATAAACCACGATAGGGTAACGACCTGATCGGTCGTTTTGAGAAATTAAGCTCCGTTAGGCAGTGTAAGGTCTTGAACAGCTTCATATTATGTGTATCGACTTGCTTGCATGGTTGATTCAGTTACCGGATTAATCAAAGTCGAATTGGAAGAAGGAATCAAGTTTTGGAAGCTTAAGCGGTGAGAATTTGACCGGATTTTAATTTTTGTGTAAACACCTCCGGAATGAATTTTGGATGATGTCAGTAGCTTCGTATGGTGATTTTGGACTTAGGGCGCATCCAGATTCGGATTCGGAGGTCCGCAGGGTAGTTTGAGGCATTTTGCCGAAAGTTGGAAAAGTTGAAGTTTGGAAAATGGAGAAGTTTGACCCATAGTTGACTTTTGTGATATCGGGGTAGGAATGCAACTCCGAGAGTTGGAACAGCTCCATTATGTCATATGGGACTTGTCTGCAAAATTTGGCGTCATTCCGGGTTGGTTTGATGGGCTTCGGCGCGAGTTTTAGAAATTTGGAGATTTGAAAGTTCATAAGCTCGATTCATGGTGTGATTCGTAGTTTCGGCGTTGTTTGATGTGATTTGAGATCTCAAACGTGTCCGTGTTAGGGTATGGCACTTGTTGGTATGCTTGGACGGGGTACGGGGGGCTCCGGGCGTGTTTCGGACGAGTTTCAGATGTTTTGCATAGTTTTGAACATGTCTGGTTCTGGTGTTTTCGCACCTGCGACCATGGAGCACAGGTTCGGCTCCGCTTCTGCGTGAGCCTGGCCGCTTCTGCGGTCATGAATGCCTGGGAGCTTGCTCGCTTCTGCGGAGGCTGGCACGCAGGTGCGGAGGCCGCTTTTGCATTCCAGCGATCGAACCTGCGAGGAGTCTCGCTTCTGCGGCTTCCCCTTTCGCTTCTGTGGTGCCGCTGGTGCGGATGTAAATCCGCAGATGCGGTCTCTCGCCTGGTTAGCTCAGTTTGCTGATGTGGACTCTTTCTCGCATTGTGTAAGTGTTTTTCACCTAGAATTAATGTATTTCATGATTTTATCTTTATTTTTATCATCTAATTTGTGTTTTGAGTTGAGGAAAATGGTGGGTTTTGAAGAAAGTTATCAAAATGAAAAATCATGATTTGAGGGACAAAATGGTATCGGAATTTGATAATTTTTGTATGGTTGAACTCGTATCGAAATCGGTATTCGAGTTTTATAAAATTTGTCGGGTTCCGAGGTGAGGGCCCGGGGGTCGACTTTTGGACTGGATTTTGGATTTTGTCAAAGATTAAGACTTTATGATCCGGAATAGCTTCTTATGAGTTTTATTTGTGCTTTGAAGTTATTTTGGTTAGAGTTGAGCCGTCCGGAGGTCTTTTCACCCGAGAAGTTCATTTTGGATCGATTGGTCTTCTTTGAGGTAAGTATCTTGCCTAGCCTTGTGTGGGGGATTTTCCCTCAGGATTTGAGTCTTCTATGTTGATTGTAATGCGTGTACGCAAGGTGACGAGTGCGTGCTCAGACTTATTTGTGGGAAGTTGGCCTTATAGGGTTCTTAGGTCCTTATATGCATTGAGTATGAAGTTGTTCTTGATATGATTGAGTTTCCTATTTAGTAGATTCACCTCTACATACGTTAATTGGAATTGATTGCTTTATGATTCACATTTATCGCTTATTTGACTTAACTAGTGATTTTTACCCCTCCTATTGTCATTCTATCTTTTCATAACTACTTGTCTTATTTGAGAATCATTATTATCTCTCCTGAATTTATTTAGTCTTAATTCAAGCTATGGATATCTTTACCACGCCTATCCTTAACTGAGATTGTTTTATATTTTTGTAATTGCCCAACCTCAAAAGAAGTATAGATATCCTATAATTGGTTGACATGTCCTTATTTTGAATGGTTCCATTCGTGTTAGTTCTCTTGTAGTTGTTGGACTGTATATGGTGGGATCGCTGTTATATATTATTCTATTCCTTGTTAAGCTGTTCTGATTTCGCCTAGCATTTTCTACTACGGTTATTCCTTGTGAGCTAGTTCTACCATTTCTTGTGTTCTAAAGTTGTTGAGTTGATCTACTTGAAACATTCTTGTATTTATTGTCATTGTTGTTGTTGTACCTGTTATTGTGATTCATGAGGTTTATGCTATGCGGTTGTTGTTATTGTGATGCACGAGGTTTCTGCCGGGCGAGTGTTATTGGGGTTGCACGAGGTTTCTGCCGTGCGGTTGTTTTCTGTTGATATTTGCACATGCGGCGTGACAAGGCGGGATATAAATATGTGGGTTGCGCATGTGGAGAGACAAGGTGGGAACATTATTATGCACGTGTGGCGAGACAAGGCGGGAACTTACTATATTATTGATGCACACGAGGCGAGACAAGGCGGGCTATGTCAGAGATTTATTGTGAGGATTTGTGATGGATTGAGGGCATTCTTGTTGTTGTTATTTGTGTAGCGGTACACTTATCAGTGTGAGCTTTATCTTGTGAAAGTTGCGAGGAAACATACTACCTGTTGTACATTCTTTTCCTTCTGCTTACTAGCTGGTATGAATCATGTTAGGACACTCGTACAAGCATACACTTAGTTAAACACCCTTATCGGATAAGAGGTCTTCTTGATATTGTTGAATATAGATGAAAACCCTTGTTTACTTGTCGTATATGTGAGACTGGCTCTATTTGACACGTGAGTTGTCAGCACGATCATGAGGTGTGATGAGGGCATAGGATGCCAAGCGTTAGGGTTCAGGTATTGCGACCCGTGAGTTGTAATTTGCCCTAGGGTTCGGTACTTCGGGAGTTTGTTTGACTAAGGCCTGATGTGGAAGCTGGCGTAGTTGTTGAGTCCTTACTTGTCCTTGTTGTATCTATGATTTCGGATTTGGGTTGTGTTTTCGTGCACTCTTCTATGTCATTTTTATGGTATTCCGTTGATACTTGTTTCTTTCTTATTGAAATTACTGTATTGTTAGCCATATTGAGCAGTCTTTATGTAGATATATTATATTCCATTTTTCCTATACTTATGCTTGTTTAGTTTATTAGACCAGTGGGTGTCTTGAATGTTCCTCGTCACTACTCCACCGAGGTTAGTCTTTATACTTACTAGGCACCGCTGTGGTGTGCTCATTCTACAGTTCTATACATTTTTGTACAGATCCAGGTTTTGATCGCTAGTAGCAGTGCAGATTGTTGCTGAGGAGACTCAAGGTAAACCTGCTGCTGCGTTCGCAGGCTTTGGAGTCACCTTCCTATTTTGTATTCACGCTGTTACTATATAGTTTCCAAAACAGTTGTAATTAGTAGTTGTAGCAAACTCTGTAGAGCTTATGACTTGTACTACCGATCTTGAGAAATTGCAAATTTTGTAAAGATTTCTATATGGACACTGTTAGATTTTTCTTTATTATTGTTGTTATTCAGTGAATGTTAGGCTTACCTAGTCCCTAAGACTAGGTGCCATCACGATACCCAGCAGAGGGAAAATTGGGTCGTGATAAGTTGGTATACGAGCTCTAGGTTCATAGGTGCTACGAGTCATAAGCGAGTTTAGTAGAGTCTTGTGGATTGGTACGGAGACGTCTGTACTTATCTTCGAGAGGCTACGGAACTATTAAGACAATCTCACTTCCTTCATTCCTATCATACGGGCATATTGATCTCGGAGTTTGAACTTTTATCATTCCATTCTCTCACAGATGGTGAGGACACGAGCTGATCAATGACGCTGCTCCCGGAGCAGGTATCGCTGGAGAGAGGCAGAGTCTGACGAGGAGTACGTGCCGCTGCTAGAGCACCTACCAGAGCAGCAGTTGAGGAGCTGCCAGTAGCTCATGTTGGGGGCAGGTACCGAAAGCGCCTGCGATTACCCCTGTACTTCAGGAGAGTTTAGCACAGTTCGTGAGCATGTTTGGTACACTGGCTCAGACGGGGTTGATTCTGATTGCACCAGCTACTTCACACACCAGGGGAGGAGCTCAGACTCCCGCCGCCCATGCTCCAGAGCAGCGAGTTCATGCTGGTCAGGTTCCAGTTGTCATGGCGACATAGCCTGTGGTTCCAATTCAGTCCGTGGTCAGGGCAGCAACATCTGAGGAAGAGCAGAGAGAACACAGGGTTTTCTGGAGGAGTGCCATCGCATTCTCCGCACTATAGGTATTGTTGAGATGAGTGGGGTTGCTTTTACTAGTTCCAGCTTAAGGTAGCGGCTTATCAGTGCTGGCGGGATGCATGGCACGCGGAGTTTGAGCAGCTGCGTCAGGGCACTATATCAGTATCGGAGTACGCAGTCAGATTTAGTGATTTGGCCAGATATGCACCTACCTTGGTCGCTACAGTTAGAGAGCGAGTCGGTAGATTCATTGAGGGACTCAGGCATGATATTCGGTTCAGCATGGCTAGAGAGTTGGAGTCAGATGTTCCATTTCAGTAGGTGGTAGGGATCGCTCGCCGGTTAGAGGGCATGTGGGATCGGGAGCGAGAGGACAGGCGAGGCCAGGAGAGAGAGAGCAGGAGAGGCCAGGAGAGAGAGGGTAGACGAGATCAGGAGAGAGGGTACAGGGAGGTGGGGAGGCCTTGTAGGCCGGAGAGATCTACTGGTCCTTATTTTGGGGGCAAGGTTCAGCATGGTAGAGGTTTTGTGGGTCAGCCAGTTCAATTTGCACTTCAGGCTTCGCACACTGTTTCAGGTGCTCATGGGTCTCAAAGTACCCGTACCGCACAGTTCCCTCAGCCACATTAGCAGAGAGGTTTCTTTGAGTGTGGAGATACCAGCCACATGGTGAAATATTGTCCTAGACTTCGAGTAGATGTGCCACAGCAGGGTATTCAGGCGAGTAGAGGGCGACCAAGAGGGGGAGGCCCGACCCATTGATGTGTTTCATATGGTAGGTTTGAGGCTGCTGCGCCAAATGATGCTATACAAATATGCTTTCGGTTTGTTATAGAGGAGCACCATCCGTATTTCATTACAGTTCTGCTTATCGGGGTAAGTTCCCCTATTTGTTGCTCCACATATGGGTGTGTTTCATGATTTGACACTCTGTTTACGTGTTTGCCCCTGTTGGGAGATTTTATGAGTGGTAGTCGTGACTATCGTTGTTTTTATTCATTATTGAGAGTTACGAGACTAGTAGTGAATTCATGTTGTCCATTACGGTAGGCTTGATGTGATTTCCTGAGTATTTTGGTTACGAGTTGTGATTTTGACGCTCCACCAGTCTAGGATCCAGTACGTGTTGTAATTTTGTTGACGGAATTGATCTAGTGAAAGGTTCCAGTTGGTTTGATGTATATACTACTTGTGATTCAGAGTTGGGGTGGGACCCTCGTGATTTCATGTGATTTGATGTGTTCGAACCAGGCTGTGTACCTCGGTAGAAGTTATATCAGGATGAGATCCTTGTGAATTGCTCATATGCTTTAATTCTTTCCTTGTTATATTGTTTCGTATGATAGTACTGATAGAGAGTTTTGCCTGTTGGGCTTGTTTGATATTTCTCTTATGTGTTTCTCTTTACATATTCAGTCAATTTCGTTCCGTGCTTCTTGATTCTTAGCTTGTGGCGTGTATGCCGGTGGTGTTAGTTGTGACTTGTTGATCCGGGTGTATGGTTATGAGGTCTTCGTGTTCATTGCATCATCGTCAGTGTTGTGGAGGTTTAAAACGGGTTTCTATTTGATATGAGGCTAATTGTCGGTGATGGGTTTGATTTTGGGCAGCTATTGTGATCAGAAGTGTTATTATGGGCCTATGTATGATGTGATATGTTGTGTGGTCACAACTTGTGGGTGTAGGCATGAGCTGTTGCAGCTGGTTGAGATTGATACCGGGTATAGATTTAGAATCAGGCCTTTTGGAAATGAATGGAAGATGAGAATTTTGGCTATAAGGTTTATCGGTGTTGGTAGAAAGGCTAAATTACAGTTGAGATGGTGTCATCGGGCTTATGTGGATGGGGGTGACATGGGGTCACCCGCGGGTGTATGTTGGATGTGTGCATTCAGTGAATTGATGACTTCGAGGCGAATCTTGGCACGTCGAGGACGAACGTTTATTTAAGAGGGGGAGGATGTAACGACCCGATCGGTCATTTTAAGAAATAATGCTCCATTCAGCAGTATAAGGTCTTGAACAGCTTCATATTATGTGTATCAACTTGCAACATGGTTGAATTCAGTTACCGGATGAATCAGAGTCGAATTGGAAGAAGGAATCTAGTTTTGGAAGCTTAAGCGGTGAGAATTTGACTGGAATTTGATTTTTGGTGTAAACGGCTCCGAAATGAGTTTTGGATGATGTTAGTAGCTTCGTATGGTGACTTTGGACTTAGGCGCACATCCGAATTCAGAGGTCCGTAGGGTAATTTGAGGCATTTCAGCAAAAGTTGGAAAAGTTGAAGTTTGGAAAATGGAGAAGTTTGACCCATAGTTGACTTTTGTGATATCGCGGTTGGAATGTGATTCCGAGAGTTGGAACATCTCCGTTATGTCATCTGGGACTTGTCTGCAAAATTTGGCGTCATTCCGGGTTGCTTTGATGGGCTTCGGTGCGAGTTTTAGAAGTTAGGAGATTTGAAAGTTCATAAGCTCGATTCTTGGTGCGATTCGTAGTTTCGGCATTGTTTGATGTGATTTGAGGTCTCGAACGGGTCTGTGTTAGGGTATAGAACTTGTTGTATGCTTGGACGGGGTCCCGGGGGCCCGGGGCGTGTTTCAGATGAGTTTCGGATGTTTTGCATAGTTTTGAACATGTCTGGTTCTGGTGTTTTCGCACCTGCGACCATGGAGCGCAGGTGTAGCTCCGCTTCTGCGTGAGCCTGGCCGCTTCTGCGGTCGTGAAGGCCTGGGAGCTTGCTGCTTCTGCGGAGGCTGGCACGCAGGTGCGGAGGCTGCTATTGCACTCTAGCGATCGGACCTGCGGGGAGTCTCGCTTCTGCGGCTTTCCCTTTCGCTTCTGGGGTGCCGCTGGTGCGGCTGTAAATCCGCAGATGCGGTCCCTCGCCTGGTTAGCTGAGTTTGCAGATGTGGACTCTTTCTCGCAAATGCGTTTCCGCAGATGCGGTTTCTTGTCCGCAGATGTGGAACTTCTGGCAGAAATATTTAAGTCGAGGGTTTGGCCGTTTTCTTCATATTTTGTGTTTTAGACTTCGGTTTTGGGAGCTTCTTTTGGGGTTTTTCAAGCAAATCGATTGGGCAAGTGTTCTTCACCTAGAATTTAATGTATTCCATGATTTTATCTTTATTTTGATCATTTAATTTGTGTTTTGAGTGGAGGAAAAGGGTGGTTTTTGAAGAAAGTTTTCAAAATGAAAAATCATGATTTGAGGGACGAAATGGTATCGGAATTTGATAATTTTTGTATGGTTGAACTTGTATCGGAATGGGTATTCGGGTTTTGTAAAATTTGTCGGGTTCCGAGGTGCAGGCCCAGGGGTCGACTTTTGGACTGAATTTTGGATTTTGTTAAAGATTGAGACTTTATGATCCAGAATAGCTTCTTATGAGTTTTATTTGTGCTTTGAAATTATTTTGGTTAGAGTTGAGCCGTCCGGAGGTCTTTTCACCCGAGAATTTCATTTTAGAGTATCGGTTGGTCTTCTTTGAGGTAAGTATCTTGCCTGACCTTGTGTGGGGTATTTTTCCTCAGGATTTGAGTCTTCTATGTTGATTCTAATCCGTTTACGCGAGGTGACGAGTGCGTGCTCGGACTTATTTGTGGGAAGTTGGCTTTTAGGGTTCTTAAGTCCTTATATTCATTGAGTATGAAGTTGTTCTTGATATGATTGAGATTCCTATTTACTAGATTCACCTCTACATACTTTAATTGGAATTGATTGCTTTATGATTCACTTTTCTCGCTTATTTGACTTAACAAGAGATTTTTACCCCTCCTATTGTCATGCTATCTTTTCATAACTGCTTGTCTTATTTGAGAATCATTATTATCTCTCCTGAATTTGTTTAGTCTTAATTCAAGCTATGATTATCTTTACCCTGCCTATCCTTAGTTGTGATTGTTGTATATTTCGTAATTGCCCAACCTTAAAAGAAGTTTAGATATCCTATGTTTGGTTGACATGTCCTTATTTGGAATGGTTCGATTCGTGTTAGTTCCCTTGTTGTTGTTGGACTATATATGGTGGGATCGCTGTTATATATTATTCAGTTCCTTGTTAATCTATTCTGATTTCGCCTAGCATTTTCTACTGTGGTTATTCCTTGTGAGCTAGTTCTACCGTTTCTTGTGATCTAAAGTTGTTGAGTTGATCTACTTGCCGCATTCTTGTATTTATTGTCATTGTTGTTGTTGTACCTGTTATTGTGATGCACGAAGTTTGTGCCGTGAGGTTGTTGTTATTATGATACGTGAGGTTTCTGTGCGAGTGTTATTGGGGCTGCACGAGGTTTCTGTCGTGCCGTTGTTTTCTGTTGACATTTGCACATGCGGCGTACAAGGCGGGATATATATATATATATATATTTATATATGTGGGTTGCGCAAGTGGCGAGACAAGGTGGAAACATTATAATTCACGTGTGGCG
Organism: Nicotiana attenuata; assembly: GCF_001879085.1. NCBI lineage: Eukaryota > Viridiplantae > Streptophyta > Magnoliopsida > Solanales > Solanaceae > Nicotiana > Nicotiana attenuata. The sequence goes on from NW_017675781.1 coordinate 20,077, forward strand.
AGACAAGGCGGGCACTTACTATATTATTGTTGCACACATGGCGAGACAAGGTGAGCTATGTCAGGGATTTATTGTGAGGATTTGTGATGGCCTGGGGGCATTCTTGTTGTATTTATTTGTGTAGCGGTACATTTATCTGTGTGAGCTTTATCTTGTGAAAGTTGTGAGGAAACATTCTACGTGTTGTACGTTCTTTTCCTTCTGCTTACTAGCTGGTATGAATCATGTTAGGACACTCGCACAAGCATACACGTAGTTAAACACCCTTATCGGATAAGAGGTCTTCTTGATATTGTTGAATATAGACGCACACCCTTGTTTACTTGCCGTATATGTGAGAGTGGCTCAATTTGGCACGTGAGTTGTCAGCACGATCATGAGGTGTGATGAGGGCACAAGATGCCAAACGTTAGGGTTCAGGTGTTGAGAACCGTGAGTTGTAATTTGCCCCAGGGTTCGGTACTTCGGGAGTTTGTTTGACTAAGATTTGATGTGGAAGTTGTCGTATTTGCTGAGTCAATACTTGTCTTTGCTGTATCTGTGATTTCAGATTTGGGTTGTGTTTTCGTGCACTCTTCTGTGTCATTTTTATGGTATTCCACTGATACTTGTTCCTTTCTTATTGGAACTACTACATTGTTAGCCATATCGCGTTGTCTTTATGTAGATATATTATATTCTACTTTTCCTATACTTATACTTGTTCAGTTTATTAGACCAGTGGGTGTCTTGACTGTTCCTCGTCACTACTCCACCGAGGTTAGTCTTGATACTTACTGGGCATCGTTGTGGTGTGCTCATTCTACACTTTTGTACATTTTTGTACATATCTAGGTTTTGATCGCTAGTAGCAGTGCGGACCGTTGCTGAGGAGACTCAAGGTAAACCTGCTGCTGCGTTCGCAGGCTTCAGAGTCACCTTTCTATTTTGTATTCACATTGTTTCTATTTATTTTCAAAACAATTGTAATTAGTAGTTGTAGAAAACTTTGTAGAGCTTATGACTTGTACTATCGGTTTTGGGAATTGCAAATTTTGTAAAGATTTCTATATCGAGACTGTTAGATTTTTCTTTATTATTGTTGTTATTCAGTGAATGTTAGGCTTACCTAGCCCCTAAGACTAGGTGCCATCACGATACCCAACGGAGGGAAAATTGTTTCGTGATAGACAGTCACTTCATAACTTTCATAGCATGAGGAATGTACTCGGGTATCAAGTCAATTACACGGCAACATCCTTCGTGCTTTTATCTCATCTTCACCCAATATACGTATAACAGAATCAACCAGATGACAGAAATACCGATAACAGGAATTACAAAGTAAGAAATACACAGCAATAATTAACGAGGATATACATGTGGGCAACAGTAAAAGACTAGGCGGAAAGCATGTGAGTAATGACAGCAATTAGAAAGCAAGGAATATCAACTTCAATTAACTAGCATGATGGAGGCCTAAGTACAGATATAACACATAAGAAGGAAACACATGATCTTCACAAGTTAACAAGTAGAGGCATGAATGACTAACATAGAAAAATGGTTTATACTAAAATGCAACAGAATGGACACGACATGGAGGTAATCATAACAGCAGGAAATAGGCATGTGTTTGCAAATTAAACAAATAGAAGATACGGACAACACAACAATGATTGAAATAGAGAGAAAGGACAGGACAATATCAACAAGTCACACGAGGTCTATAAATACGTAAATAACTGCTCAAGATAAAGACGTGAACACACACACGGAAAACATATATCATAACATAATACATGTCCCTCATCCTTGCTTGCACGGAAACACCCATCGTGCTATGATCTCACGATACTATAAAAGCATAACAATATAAATGAAATGGCACGACATTACCCTTCATGCTTTTACTCTCAAATGATGTGGCACGGCATCACCCTTCGTGCTTTTACTCTCAATAATATGGCACAACATCACTCTTCGTGCTTTTACTCTAAAATAATATGGCACGGCATCACCCTTCGTGCTTTTACTCTCAAATAATATGGCACGGCATCACCCTTCGTGCTTTTACTCTCAAATAATATGGCACGGCATCACCCTTAGTGCTTTACGCTCTCCCTCACATGATAATGTGCTTTTAATCTCAAATGATATGGCACGGCATCACCCTTCGTGATTTACACTCTTCCTTACCAAACATGTGTATATCAATGACAAACAAGGCAGGAAGCATAAGTAATATCAAGGAGAGTATTTAAACGAATATTCCAAACAAATCCCAATCACAACTTTCCAAGACAACGATGATTCAATAAACCCTCAAAAATCGTATTATTAAAGTACTTCCATAAATCTCTCAAATGATCAATAACACAAGTATAGAATCTAGTATCTCAATAAGATTGGCTGTAGCAATGTATTGATGACTATGCATAGTGATAACCAAATTAGACACATCAATGTATTCTCTGAATTCCATCAATTTGATCAAGTTATAATAAGCTAATTCTTGATTTCTAACGTTTAATACTATGTTCTTAGTATCTAAGAGTCAAGTAAGGCATGAAGCAAGAAGGTCACATGATTCTACAAGACATAATTATAATATAATCTACCCCCAAGCATGATTAACCCTGGAAAATACATACGCTCGTCACCTCATGTATGTATCACCCTCCCATGTGGTAAACAATGTCAAATAGAAGGAAAAATTCCCTCAACAAAGTTCGGCAAGACACATACCTCAATTCGGCTAACTCAATACTCAACTTAGCTTTTTCCTTTACAAATTCACCTCAGCTCGGCTCAATCTAGCCAAAGATGACTTAAATACATCACACAATGTAAGAGAAAATAATTTCAATTAATAAAGCTGTGATTTTTATACAATTTCTAAAAAGTCAAACCCCGTACCCCCCCGGTCAAAACCCAGGTCCAAGGGTAGGTCTTGACTACACATAGCCTCACGAGTCCGAATACGTGTTTTGTTTTCAAATCCGAGTCCTATTCGACTCTCAAATCCCAAATTTTTATTTTTCAAGGGGTTTTGACAAAATCCCCAAAATTTTCCCTAGATTTCTCATGAATATGATATTAAATCTTATATATAATCATGAAATGTAATTGAGAAATGATTAAATATACTTACCCAATGATTTGGTATGAAAATCCATTCACAAAATCGCCTCCCATCGAAGCTAGGGTTCAAAATATAACAAAATAAAGCAAAAATCTCGAAATTCTCAGCATTTAGCAGGTTGCAGATGTCGCATTTGCGACAGGGGGTTCGCAAATGCGACCCCCGCAAATGCGAACAAATTATCGCAAATGCGAAACAAAAGCTTTCCTGTCAAGGTCGCATTTGCGAGCCTATACTTCGCAAATGCGAAGACCAACACTTCGCAAAACCGGCAGGGTCCCTCGCAAATATGGACAACCCCACATCGCAAATGCGATGAGTTTCTTCGCTAATGCAAATCTACCCCGGCAAGCCAATTTTCACAAATGCGATGGCTGCTTCACAATTGTGAATGTCGCATTTGCGACCAAAACATCGCAAATGCGATGACACCAGCACCAACACTCAAATATTATGGATAAATCATTCTGGAACCAATCCGAAACTCACCGAGCCCATGGGGCTCCAAAAAAATCATGCACCCAGGTCCAGAAACACAACACGAACTCGCTCGCACGCTCAAATGATCAAAATAACCTCTAAAACCACGAATCGGACGCCAAAACACATGAAGATCAAACTAAACTTCTAAAACTTCTAAAATCGCAACCAAGCGTCTGACCCATATCAAATCAACTCCAAATGACACCGAATTTTGCAGACAAATTCTATATGACAAAACGAACCTACTCGAAGCTTCAAATCATGCATAACAACCTCGAAATGATGAATCACACCTCAAGTCAAAATCAATGAACTTTGAAACTTCAACTTCTACAACCGATGCCAAAACCAATCAAATCACCTCTAATTGACCTTAAATTTTGTACACAAGTTACATTTGCCATTACGGACCTATTCCAACTTCCCAAATTGAAATCCGACCCCGATATCAAAAAGTCCACTCCCGGTCAAACTTCCCAAAAATCCAACTTTCGCCAATTAAAGACTAATTCAACTACGGACCTCCAAATTACAATCCGGACGTGCTCCTAAGTCCAAAATCACCCAACGGAGCTAACGGAACTGACGAAACTCCATTTCGAGGTCAAATGCTAGAAGTCAAACTTGGTAAACTCTTCCAACTTAGAGCTTATATCTTGGAGTTCATTCTTCCAAATCGATTCCGGATAACTTGAAAATCAATACCGACGATTTACGCAAGTCATAAACATCATGCGAAGATATTCAAGCCCTCAAAATACCGAGCGGAGTGCATATACTCAAAACGACCAGTCGGGTCGTTATAAAATTGAATACATGGAATGCGACTTATAAGTCGCAGGTAGAGAATGGACTTATAAGTCCCATACCTGGATGAATGTGACTTATAAATTGCATTTAATAATCCTATTTATCAAATGCATTATAAAACTTATAAATTGCATTTTAAACCAGATATATCTCGTTTTTCGGAGTTATAGTAATCGGTGCGGGTTCAAATAAACCCAATAGCTCTTTTTTGAATCTTGTATTTGCATTAACATATTCATTGTGTATATATAAATATAAACATATGAACCCAATAATTAAAATGAGCAATGCGTTCGGTCAAAGTTAAAGAACCTATAAACTTTAAATCCTAGTTCCGTCTGTGTGTAATACTCGCTGAAAAATGAAGGACATGTGCTCGTTCAAAGGGTTTCAAAATCAAGACAAATTTATGACATGAATAGATCGTACAAGCTTCATTCATAATTAACTAATGTTTGTGAAAAAGTGTTAGAGCACTGTAAGCTAACTTATAAGAACGAAAACAAACAGTGTGAAACAACAACAACTACAAATCAATAGGTACAAGTAGAGTCCAAAATCGAAATGTGATTCTTTTGGACTCAAAATACATTTTTGAGTGTAAAAAAAAAGTTATCATTCTATATACCTTAACGGCCGTTTGGGAAATTAAGGTAAAGCGCGGTTGAGGACCGCGTTTTATATAAAATGCTTTAGCAAACCGTGTTTTACATAGTAGTTGAAAAAACAGCTATATAAAGCGCGGTTCAATGCCGCATTTTATATAAAATGTGGTATTAAACCGCGTTTTACATGTTTAGTGGGCACACCAATAACTCTTCTGTGCTTAACTGACATAACAATAATTCAAATATGTAAAACGCCTTTTTAAACCGCGTTTTACTTCCAAAAATTTGACCCCCCCCCCGGATTGGGCATTGCCTTATATAAAGGCGTTAAGGGTTTTGAGAAAAATCATTCAGAAATACTTCAACTTCGTGATAAATTTTTCTTGTTGTTAAATTTGTTAGTAACCTGTATTTGTAAACTAATTCTGGAAAAAAATATAATAACATATAAATAGAAAATGTAAAGAAACAAAAGTTAATCCGAGCCCACTGAATTCACTGTGTTTCCTTAAGGAATTTAATCCCCTCCTAGTACCCAAGGTTATGGATTATTTCCTCCCAGGATAGAACGAATTACACACTGGTGTAGTGGTACTTCAAACCCTAGTGTTTCAAAGTTCGGTAGCAAATCACACTTACTGTTGGTTTCTTTAAAGTTAGAACAATGCAGAAGAAGGGGGAGAAACTCAGAAAATCGAATGGAAATTCTGAGAGAATGAACTTGTATTTATAGCCAATGTTGGGCTAAAATCTGTAGAGGTGCAACTCTTCAGAATGGTTGTTTATGCAGAACGGCCATAGCATAAATGCCATAACATAAATGGCTATTTACTCAACAACAAAGAGGGAAAATTGAAGAGGATAGTTAATTTTCTGTTACCAAAACAGAAAACGGAAAATTGGAAACGGTTGGATTTTAATATTAATATTCTTGGATTTAATATTAATATTTTATTATTAAAACGGATATTTAATAATATTTTTGTTAATATTTACTATTAACAAACAAATTTGGTCCAAAAAATTAATCAATCAATCGATCATTTGACCAAATCCAAATTCAAATCCAAATCCAAATCCAAATCCGAATCCGAATCCGAAGCCGAAGCCGAAGCCGAAGCCGAAGCCGAAGCCGAACCCGAGCCGAGCGAGCGAGCGACGACGACAGCGTGAGGCTTGCCTTCTTCTCAACTCTTTAAGAGCTAGAAGAAGAGCAATTGCTTATATACCCATTAAAAACCTCTTCCTCTTCCAATATAGGATAATGTCCCTTTGCCAAGGGGGGAAGCTTAAAATTTCACTTAAAATTTTATTTTACTCCATTTCCCATTCACCCTCTTTTAAGCCATATTAAATGCTTAAAACCCAACAATCCCCCACATGAATGGGGAATGGCTATATCACGGAAATATGCATGAAAAAGTGTGTGATTCGCAAGCAAGGATTGATTGCATCTGGATAGGTAGGTTTTCCTTTGAACTTTCCGTAATGAACTTATGTCGGATATACTCGGTCAATCGGTAGATTTGTTATCTTTGAACCGTCGAACTTGGTGTATACCTAGACAACCATAAGTCACACAACCAACCCTTAACCGTCTTTGGTTCTCATTTTTGTGTTCATTTCAGCCATAAACACCGCCTGGTTTCATAAGTGCGTAGAGAACCGGCCTTACAAAATTCTCTTTGAAGCGGCTAACACTTCACACTTACATAGGTGATTCCTAAACGTGTCATCCCATAGATACACTATTTTATATATCCCGTATCAAATTTAGAAATCATTAAAAAACCTTAATACTTTATCCTTGGTACTGAACATTGTCTCATCACGAGAATGGACCAAAATGTTAGTTGACAATGTTGAACCGTCATTAATGACTTTTTTTGATCTCCTTGAACCTAGATCTTGGGATCTCCAGTCTTCTAGGTAGAGTTACCGCCACAATGACTTGTTCTCGGCCATAGTCCCATTCCCCTTGATGATTTCTCAACTACCTCTCTAGTTAGGCCTTTTGTAAGTGGATCCGATTCATTATCACTTGACTTTAAATAATCAATCGTGATAATTCCTCTAGAGAGTAATTGCTTAACGGTTTTATGTCTTCGTCATATATAACGAGATTTACTGTTATACATAACGCTCCTAGCCTTTCCAATTGCCGCTTGACTATCGCAATGTATGCACATTGGTGCTAATGGTTTGGGCCAAAATGGAATGTCTTCCAAGAAATTCCGGAGCCATTTAGCTTCTTTACCGGCTTTATCTAAGGCTATGAATTCAGCCTCCATTGTAGAGCGGGCAATACAAGTTTGTTTGGATGACTTCCAAGATACAACTCCTCCACCAATAGTGAATACATATCCACTTGTGGACATAAAATCAGTTGCACCGGTGATCCAATTTGCATCATAGTATCCCTCAATCACTGCAGGATATTTACTGTAGTGCAAAGCAAAGCCCTGGGTATGTTCTAAATATCCCAAAACTCGTTTCATTGCCATCCAATGAGATTGACCTGGATTGCTCGTGTATCGAATCAATTTACTTATAGCACAAGCTATATCTGGTCGTGTACAATTCATGATGTACATTAAGCATCCCAACACACGAGCATAATCCAATTGTGATATGCTTTGGCTTTTGTCTTTACTAATGCAAGACTCACGTCAATTGGAGTCTTTGCAACATTAAAGCCTAAGTGATTGAATTTTCCAAGTACTGTCTTAATATAATGAGATTGTGACAATGCCAGACCTTGAGGAGTCTTATGGATCTTAATCCCCAGAATCAAATCAGCAACTCCCAAGTCCTTGATATCAAACCTGCTAGTTAGCATACGTTTAGTAGCATTTATGTTGGCAATGTCATTACTCATTATCAGCATATCATCCAGGTATAAGCAAACAATGACTATGTGATTTGGAACATTTTTAATGTACACACATTTATGACATTCATTTATCTTAAAACCATTTGACAACATTGTTTGGTCAAATTTTGCATGCCATTGTTTGGGTGCTTGTTTTAGTCCGTAAAGGGACTTAACAAGTCTGCAGACCTTCTTTTCTTTACCTGGAACCACAAACCCTTCAGGTTGTTCCATGTAGATTTCTTCCTCCAAATCTCCATTCAAGAAGGCCGTCGTAACGTCCATTTGATGAATTTCAAGACCATACACCGCAGCTAATGCTACTAACATCTGTATGGACGTAATTCTTGTAACTGGAGAGTATGTATCAAAGTAGTCAAGACCTTCTCGTTGTCTATACCCTTTGACTACAAGTCTTACCTTAAATTTATCAATAGTGCCATCATCTTTCATTTTCCTCTTAAAGATCCATTTAGAACCCAACGGTTTATTTCCAAGAGGAAGATCAACCAATTCCCATGTATGGTTGTTCAATATGGATTCTATTTCACTATTGACTGCCTCTTTCCAAAACAATTATTCCGAAGAAGACATAGCTTCTTTAAATGTTCGAGGCTCATTTTCCAATAAGAAAGTCACAAAATCTGGTCCAAATGAAGTACACGTTCTTTGACGTTTACTACGTCTTGGATCCTCCTGATTAAATGTACTTTCTTTTGTTTCTTCCCGAGGTCATTTAGATCCTTCACCAATCGACTCACATTCCTTTTTATACGGATATATATTTTCAAAGAACTCAGCATTATCTGATTCTATAACCGTATTATTATGAATGCCGGGATTTTCTGATTTATGAACCAGAAATCGATATGCTTTACTATTGGTCGCATATCCTATGAAAACACAATCAACAGTTTTCGGTCCTATTTTTACCCTTTTGGGTTTAGGAACTTGTACTTTTGCCAAACACCCCCACACTTTAAAATAATTCAAGTTGGGCTTCCTTCCTTTCCATTTTTCATAAGGAATAGATTGTGTTTTGCTATGGGGTACTCAATTTTAGTATTCGGTTAGCCGTAAGAACGGCTTCCCCCCCCCCCCCCCNTGTTAACCCGTCGTGGTTTGAACGAGGTCGAACTCTTCTTTTTTGGCGATGGCCCTTGGCCGTCAGGGTGTTATTTCGAGCTGGTCGAAATGTTAACCCATCGTGGTTCGAACGAGGTCGAACTCTTCTCTTTTGGCGATGGCCCTTGGCCGTCCCCCCCCCCGTTCTATGGCAAACCAGAACTTATCAACAATGCGTTCATCATCTCCTTTAATGAACGATTCTTTCTTTCCGCAATCCCATTGGATTGGGGCGTGTAAGGGGTCGTTGTTTGATGAATAATTCCATATTCTAAGCATATTTGTTCAAAAGGAGATTCATATTCACCACCCCTATCACTTCTTATCATTTTGATTTTCTTGTTAAGTTGCGTTTCAACTTCATTTATGTATTGCTTGAATGCGTCTATTGCTTCATCTTTACTATTAAGTAAGTAAACATAGCAATATCGAGTACTATCGTCAATAAAAGTTATGAAATACTTCTTTCCACCGCGAGATGGTATTGACTTCATATCGCAAATATCTGTGTGAATTAAGTCTAAAGTATCTGAATTCCTTTCAACTGACTTATAAGGATGTTTAATATACTTAGATTCCACACATATTGACATTTTGATTTGTCTCAGTTAATCATTTTTCGCAAGGTTTTATAATTGACATGACCCAAACGTATATGCCATAATTCATTTGACTCAAGTAAGTAAGACGAAGCTGAAATTTTATTATTATTCTCAACAACCATTGCATTCAGCTTGAAAAGGCCCTCAGTGAGGTAACCTTTTCATACAAACATTTCGTTCTTACTTATTACAACCTTATCGGAAACCAAAACACATTTAAAACCATTCTTAACAAGAGGTCCAGCAGAGACTAAATTCTTCCTAATCTCGGGAACATGAAGGACGTTGTTAAAAGTCACCACCTTGCCAGAAGTTATCTTCAAAAAGATCTTCCCACATCCTTCAATCTTGGCGGTCGCAGCATTTCCCATGGAAAACGTCTCTTCGGGTCCAACGGGAGCATATGTTACAAAGGCTTACCTAACAGCACAAACATGGCAAGTGGCTCCAGAATCAATCCACCACTCCTTAGGATTTCCCACCAGGTTGCATTCAGAAAGCATAGCCCACAAGTCATCAACATCTTCATGCTTTTCAACCATGTTTGCTTGACCCTTCTTCTTGTCTTTCTTCGGAGCACGGCACTCTGTAGATTTGTGCCCAGCTTTCCCACAGTTGTAGCAATTTTCGTTGAACCGCTTCTTGCTTGGGTTACTTTTCGGTCCAGAAGCCTGCTTCCTCTTTCTCTTATTTTGAGAAGTATCTTCAACAATGTTTGCTCCCATTATTGTTGAGTTTTCACGGCATCTCTTTTCAGCAGCTTTGTTGTCCTCTTCGATTCTCAATCGAACAATGAAATCTTCAAGGACATCTCCTTGCGTTTGTGTTTCAAGTAGCTTTTGAAGTCCTTCCACAAAGGAGGCAACTTCTCAATCATCGCTGCTACTTGGAATGCTTCATTGATGACAAGACCTTCAATGAAAATTATGTTAGTAAAAATACTAAGATTACTACTTTCAACATCAGTATTAATTTGATTTATACCTTCAGCAAGGAGATCGTGAATAATCACTTGCAGTTCCTGGACTTGGGTAATAACAGACTTGCTATCTACCATTTTGTAGTCCAAAAACTTGGCGGCAACGAATTTCTTCAACCCGACATCTTCAGTTTTGTATTTCTTTTCAAGCGCAGTCCACAATTCTTTTGACGTCTCTATGCCACTGTAGACATTACACAAATCGTCCTCCAGTCCGCTAAGAACATAATTCTTGCACAGAAAATCAGAATGCTTCCGCGCCTCAATCACGAGAAAGCATTCATTCTCTGGAGTTTCTTCGGGCAAAATCGGAACATCTTCCTTGATGAACTTCTGCAGACTTAAAGTAGTCAAGTAGAAGAACATCTTCTGCTGCCACCGCTTGAAATCTAACCCAAAAATTTTTTCGGGTTTCTCCGCCGGTGCCAAGGCCGGTGTTCGGCTTGTTGATGCATTGGCAGTCACCATTGGAACATCCTGGTTCCCGTTATCATTAGTCATTTCTGTAAAAGAATGACACAAACAAACGTTAAAATCACGTAGATTTTAATCTCCAACGGAGTAGAAAACCACAAAGGTTTTTAATCTCCAAAACAGTGAATATAACACAAAAACAGAATACAAATTAAATTTCAGAATGGACTTGTATTTATAGCCAATGTTGGGCTAAAATTTGAAGAGGTACAACTCTTCAGAATGGTTGTTTATGCAAAACGGCCACAGCATAAATGCCATAACATAGATGGCTATTTACTCAACAATAAAGAGGGAAAATAAAGAGGGAAAATTGAAGAGGGTAGTTAATTTTCTGCTACCAAAACAGAAAACGGAAAATTTGGAAACGGTTGGATTTTAATATTAATATTCTTGGATTTAATATTAATATTTTATTTTTAAAACGGATATATAATAACATTTCTGTTAATATTTACTATTAACAAAGAAATTTGGTCCAAAAAATTAATCAATCAATCGATCATTTGACCAAATCCAAATCCAAATCCAAGTCCGAATCCGAATCTGGATCCGAATCCGAATCCGAATCCGAAGCTGAAGCCGAAGCCGAGCCGAGCGAGCGACGACGATGACGGCGCAAGGCTTGCCTTTTTCTCAACTCTTTAAGAGCTAGAAGAAGAGCAATTGCTTATATACCCATTAAAAACCTCTTCCTCTTCCAATATGAGACAATGTCCCTTTGCCAAGGGGTGGAACTTAAAATTTCACTTAAAATTTCATTTCCCTTCGTTTCCCATTCACCCTCTTTTAAGCCATATTAAATGCTTAAAACCCAACAAAATTCTCAAGCTTTTTTCATAATGTCTGAAGAGCGAAAAGTAAGGGCTTCATTATATTGGGGGGGGGGGGGGAGAGGGGGAGGGTAAGGTGTGGTGGCGAATAACTCAGTGAGCTATAGTTTATCTCCATAGAGTCATGTTAAGTTGCCACTTACAATGGAGTACGATAGACCGGTATCGTTGTTATGCAATAAAATGAGGTTGAGCAAACGGTGAATCTTAAAATAACCGGAAGATATCCGTATTCTGTGACTCCGCAAGAGGTTGCTTGTTACGCTGAGTTTAACATCGAGGATGATGAAACTCTGAGAGATTTTTTGGGGACTCCGGATGAATACCGGGAACTTATTTTGATAAAAATGTTGGAAATGTACGTGAAGGTTGAAGACATTTGCAGTAATAATGTTGCGCAAAGCAGGGATAACCCTCAATCATCAGGTGGTTATTCTGGAGCAGTTTTAGCCCAACAGGTTCCGGCTGAAAGAGTTTGGCCGGATCTAAACTTATCTCCGTGGGCGAACGAGGAGCGAGGAAATAATTTTTCTCCTACTTTACATAATCCACAAGACGACTGGTAAACTTCAATTTTCCTTTGTGTTACAATATTTTTTGTTGAATTGAATTTGTATTAACACTCATATATTCTACAGGGCCGTCCGGATATGAATTTTATAAGTTATGACCCTATGCCCAGTTGGAATATGCGTAGTTTTGGCGTGTTGGATCACGGTGGTCCATCCGAGAGTCATCACTAACAGGAAAATGTCCATCATGGAATGTCAACACACTACGACTTGTAAGTGAAGTGATATAGCTATATGTAAAGTATTTATCAATTTGAGTAGCTTATCATTTTGTTGTTTGTGCAGTGAAAACGAGCAACTTGATGGTCCTGACCTCACTCAGTTGCCCGTAGACGATGTATTTACTCATGATTTGGCAGATGCGCAGAGTCAGGAAGATAATAGTGATTGTGACAACAATGTCGATGAGTCTGGAGATGACAGACCCTTCCCTGACGAGGGTGATGATGAGGAGGAAGTGAATGTTGAGCTAACGAGGGAGCATGCTCCTCCACCTCCCGTTAGACCAAGAGTGTACGAGTCCCACGTGCCGTTTAAAAACGAAGGGGGAAGGGGATCTGGGCATAAACGTGGGGGAATGGGAAGGATTCTGTTATTTATGTATATAAAACGCGGTCCATTACCGCGTTTTATATAAAATGCGATAATGTACCACGCTTTATATAGCAGTCTTATCAGATACTATATAAAATGCGGTCTGTTACAGCGTTGTATAAAAAACGCGGTTCATAACCGCGTTTTATATAGAATTGTAACTTTTTTTTTTACACCTAAAAAGAGTGTTTTGAGTCCAAAAAGATAACATTTCGGTGCCGAGTCAGTAATATAAATCTTGAATACAATTAATTTTGATTCGATGTGTACCGTTTTATTAGATCTACTATTCACTAAAGAATTCACTGAAGATAAAAATTCTCAAAATCCCATACTTATTCTTACACAAATTATAAATTTCTAAAGAAATATAAACAAGATCAAATTTTCACCTTAAGATACTGTTGTTTTCACCTTATGAGAGTCAAAATATTTAGATAAAAGTCTCCAATTATTTTGTATAGTGGAAAGTATTCAAAAGATTAGGGTTTTAAAATCGTCAGAGAATTTCAAGCTTCAAATCTAAATGAAAACATAAGCGTGTTATCCTATCCTTCAACAGGGAGCATTACATGCTACGTACTATACCAATAATGATCCTAGTTTGTTTTATATTAGTGAAAATATTATATTGAGATTTACGTAACAGTTAATATCGAAGTCTTATAATTTAGAGTAAGATGGAATCTTATATCATTACAGCAAAATGCACTGTAGTATGATAAAATTCGCAACTATTACATTTGCATGTGTAAAAAACATGTGTTTGATAAAGTCACAGAATACTGCCGGTATCTTTCTAGCTTCTGGAAGTGATGGCAATTTATTTGAAGCTAAGTACCAAAAGAAGGATTAATTAGGACGTTTACCAAATTTTAGTTTACTACCACCCTAGAGAAATCAACACTGATTAATTTTGTACTTACTCCTCATATAGTTACCTCTAATCTATTACTAATAGGTGAAATTAAAGATTCAACAACTGTGATGTTTAACTAACTTTTAATCAAGGACGGATCTATAATGATAAATATGGAAACTATTGAACACACAATTTTTAGCTAATACTGTAGATATACACGTGAAAACTCTTGATATGTGTTATAAGTATTAAGTCTTGAATTCATATTCATAAAGAGTTCGAAACCTTAAACCTTTCGAGTACTAATTTAAATTCTGAATCTGCATCTGCTTGTAATAGATAGGTACCACTATTATATTCTCGTTGCAATGATAAGTGTTTGACCAAAATATATCGAAACCTTTTTGATTAAATCAATTAATGATGATGAAGAGGGTAAATCCTAGTTAAGGATAATTAATTCTAGATCCGAAATGAATAATATGAATAGAAAAATATAGCTGAGTATAAGTGTAACAAACCAGTTTTCCAACACTTCTATTACTTCAACAGTGACAGGAAATTACAACTCAACTCAAAACTATTATAGAAATTAGAGATACTAAACTAAAATACAAAGGATAGAGAAGAAAGCATGAGAAGCTCAGACTAAGAATGAAGATGAGAGGATACAGACACCCAGAGAAAGAAGACGAGGAGAAGCAGACATTTTCCTCAACGATACGCATGCCCCATATCTCCCCTTGGATCCGAAACATAACGTACTAGTATTCTATTTGGTTGTTCAATCATTGGGCCTTTAGCTCTTGGCCCAATAGTCCCAACTGGGTCAGCCTCGTTCCGCATTTCTGGCCCATAATCCCTTACCCAGTAAGGTTGGTTCACAACAATACTCCCGTCCTCGAAAAGAACCTTGTCCTCAAGGTTCGCGTCAAGAGAGGTGTTAGTAGCGTGCACCCTGCCATTTGTCTCAATAGAATGGTGTCCTGGGGAATATAAAAAGAGGATGTGATCTATGTCGACGTGACATGAGATGGTGGCCACTATAACATTGATAACCTTTGGCACACTACCACCATAAATCACAAGGCAGCAAGCTACAATCTTGGCATTTAGAGGATCACACTTGACTTGAGCTTCCTGGAGAATTCTCTCCAAAGTAAGAGCATTGGTAACCCCAACAAGTAGGTTGGTTATGGAGTTCTTGAACAGTGCTCCCTTTGAAAACATCTGTGGTTCATAGCATTTCCCAAACATAACATTGTTATAAGTAGTTCCTGATAGAATTAGAGGAACTTGGTGTATATCTAACAGATATCTACTCCAAATAGTAGGGGCATGTATAAATCTCATTTTCCAAAAATTCAAACTCAATAAGGAAGAGCCAGTTGACTCATGCTCACTAATTATTGCAAAACGTAGTTCTTTTGGAGAAATAAGTTGGACAAAATCCATAATCTCTCCCTTTTGCCTCTGATAAGTGTTTGTCCATATACAGAATGTAGCATGAATGGTAATAATCTCATCCTTATGTATAGTCTTAGAAAATAGCATCGCGGCACTGTCCAATTGAACATTGTTGGTATACATTTTAATTAGGGCAGTAGCTAGGACCAGACTACCAAATAAACCTGTGCAGTTAAATCATAAACAGCGGAAATAAACGCAGATATTTACAGTTAAAGAGGGGAGGGGAAAAGCATGCTGCGGGGAGTATCAGATAACAACGGAATATCAGAGAGGAATGTAAAGAAACCAAAAATTCAATTGCTAACAAGAATAAGAGAAACAAACACAATATTCACTTTCATCTCTTTCTTGTTGCAGGCGTGCTACCCGATCCCATTTCATATATTACCGTGGCGGCGTGCCACCCGCTCCCATTTCATATATCTTGTTGCAGGCGTGCAACCCGATCCCATTTTATATATCTTGTTGCAGGCGTGCAACCCGATCCCATTTCATATATCTTGTTGCAGGCGTGCAACCCGATCCCATTTCATATATCTTGTTGCAGGCGTGCAACCCGCTCCCATTTCATATATCTCGTTGTAGGCATGCAACCCGCTCCCATTTCATATATCTCGTTGCAGGCGTGCAACCCGCTCCCATTTCATATATCTCGTTGCAGGCGTGCAAACGCCCCTATTTCATATATCTCGTTGCAGGCGTGCAACCCGCTCCCATTTCATATATCAACACCAGTTATAAAAGAATCGCGGTGATGGAACAGTAATATAACAACAACAACCCGGCAAGGGAACAATAATACAACAACAATATCCCGGCAAGGGAACATAATATAACAACAACATCCCGGCAAGGGAACAATAACATAACAACAACATCCCGGCAAGGGAACCATAATATAACAACAACATCCCGACAAGGGAACGATATTGATAATCATCATACTAAACATGAATAAACCACGACGGAGTCACAACGATTACGACACAAGACTCACGGGCATGCTTGACACCGACGTATAGATACTCGTCACCATGCCTATACGTCGCACTCCACAGTTAACAAATAGCAAATAAGACGCAACTTCTAATCCCTCAAGCTAAGGTTAGACCATACACTTACGTCGATGCCTTGAACACAATTCAAGTCTCAACTACCGCTTTCCCTCTTGATTCCACCACCAATTCGCTTGTATCTAGCCACAATTTACTTAACTATATCAATAAATGCTAAATGAATCCATTCTAATGCATGAAAATAGGTTTTCTAAAGTTTTTTCCCAAAAAGTCAAAAATCGACCCCGGGCCCACATGGTCAAAGCCCGAGGTTCGAACCAAAATCCGATTACCCATTCACCCACGAACTCAAATATATAATTTGTTTTGAAATCGGACCTCAAATCGAGGTCCAAATTCCCAAAATTTGAAAAACCTAAGTTCTACCCAAAACACCCAATTTCCCCCATGAAAACCCTTGATTTTGAGTTGAAATCATGTAAAAAGATGTTAGAGATTAAAGAAAATGAGTTAGAAATGACTTACAATCGATTTGGAAGAAGAGTTGTCTTTGAAAAATCGCCCAAACGTGTTTAGGTTTTGAAAAGGTTGTAAAAATGGTTGAAATCCCGTCTGAAATTCATTTTATCAGGTCTCTGATGTCGCAATTGCGAACCCTTTAGAAACCTGTTTTCTTCGCATTTGCGGTTGGATGTTCGCAATTGCGAACTCGCATTTGCGATGGGAATGTCGCATTTGCGACAACTGGCACATGTAGAAGACTTCGCATTTGCGAGGTAATGCTGGTCCTGGGCTCTTCGCATTTGCGACATAATTCTCGCATTTGTGAGCTCGCATTCGCAATTGCGAAGCCTGCAGACCTGCAACATACCAGCAATTCCCTAAGTCCAAAATTCACTCCATGGCCTATCCAAAACTCACCCGAGCCCTCGGGGCTCCAAACCAAACATGCACACCAACCTAAATACATCGTACGGACTTGCTCGTGCAATCAAATCATCAAAATAACATCAACAACTATGAATTAAACCCCAAATTCATGAAATCATTCAAGAACACCAAAATTTCCAATTTCTCAACTTTAAGTCCGTTTTATACCAAACCAATTCTGATCCTTACCAAATTTTTCAGATTCAACCAAATTATTATTTCAAACTTGTACCGGGATCCGGAACCAAAATACGGGCCCGATACCATCAATTTCAAACATCTTTCTTTTCCAAAACTCTTATATATTCCAGAAAATAATTTTCCTTTAAAAATTTATTTCTCGGGCTTGGGACCTCAGAATTCAATTCCGGGCATATGCCCAAGTCCCAAATTTTACTACGGACCCTACGAGGCCGTCAGATCACGGGTCCGGGTCCGTTTACCAAGAATGTTGACCAAAGTCAACTTAAATTCGTTTTGAAAGAAAAATTTATCATTTTTCACAGAATTTCACATAATGGCTTTCCGGATATGCACCCGGACTATGCACGCAAATCGAGGTAAGACAAAAGGGAGGTTTTAAGGCCTCAGAACATAGAATTCACTACAAGTTCATTACCATAAATCACCAGCTTGGATGCCATATCAGGGTATAACATATTAAGCTCAAGAGCCTTTCCACTCTGTAAATGCCTAAACTGATCAATTATGTATTGCTCTTCACTATGTGTAGGAGCACCATCAAAAGAGCACATGAATGAAAGTGCTATAGACTCACTCAGTAGCTTGTATGATACATGAGTATTTCTAAAATTACAATGGCATTCAACACCCCTTGGAACTCCACCTGCATGCTCCCAGGCATATAAATTTGCAAATAAATATCTCCTTCTTTTTCTAGCTTCTTCAAACAGTTTATATACCTCCGTGTTCTCTGTAGAACCTGTTAAAGCCATGGACCCGGAACTTACTCCCCGATCCCAAACACAAAAATGTGTTGCAGTTAGGCTAATGGTTATAATAAAGATATTTGCACCAGGATCAAATGAAAATTGACTCAAAATATGTTCATCAGTGAATCTCCCAATAGATTTTCCATTTTCAGCTTCAAAAAGTACTTCAACCAAATGCATTGCACTTGTAGAACTAGAGCTCTCATTCATCAAATTTTTTTGTGAAAAATATCGATCAGCAATAATTGCAGGTTCCATGAAAAAACCAGCAAGATACACGTCCTCAAAGGTCAACAAATCAGTCTGCCATTTAGGAGTGCCACCAGTATCAAGAGAGTTAGCATCTACATACCTCGCTGGCATATCATGTTCAAGATGTTTATTCGACACTGCAGATTCTCGGCCAGTAAAAGGAACTAGGAGTGATACCCGAGTTGCACTTGGCCTTATCTCCCCGAAGGAAATGCTATGGGAACTTTCATTGAGCACCTCATCTTCCTCTGATGTTCCAACTGTTAAATCAGAGCCGCTCGTATTAGTAAGGACTTTGGAATTTGATCCCCCAATAATGAACACTTTGGATTTAGTGCTTTGGTGCGATATTTCGTCGAATATGTGATTTTCTATTTCTGTATAATAGTCCTTGACATCATAGTTAGACTTGACTAAGTTTTCCTTATCGCCCAAGTTTTCCTCGAACACCTCATCTATGGAAGTTGCTGAAAGTTTTCCATCAATTAAACAAGTATTAGGATCATGACTTTCTGGGCTCACAACTGTAACTAGCCTTTCAACGAACATATGGTCCGCATTTGAAGTTTCATCTTCCAAAGCAGAGTGGCACCCGTATGAGTTGGGGATATGGAAATCGAGAAAGGAAGACACCTGGGCCTCTAGTGGGACTACTGTTGCATAACCCAATTCGGTTGAACAAGCATGTGAAGGTTTTTCCAACCGCCCCATCAAAGCACTGAAGTTGTGATTCCGAAAATGTAGAAATAGTTTCTCCTTGAAATGCTTCCAATCGTGGAATTGCTTATTGCGAAATAGCGAATCGAACCAAGAGAGGGCATTACCTTCAAGGTAGAAGTAAGGAAGAGGTAGCCAGTCCTTCTCTGAGAAGCCAAGGTAGGTGAAGTACCGTTCGGCACGAAAAATCCAACTCTCTAGGTTGTCGCCGCCGCTGAATCGATCTAATAACATCGCCACAATTAGAGTCCTCTAGATGAAAGCACCAATGTAACAAACCAGTTTTTCAACACTTATATTACTTCAACAGTGACAGGAAATTACAACTCAACTCAAAACTATTATAGAAATTAGAGATACTAAACTAAAATTCAAAGGATAGAGAAGAAAGCATGAGAATCTCAGACTAAGAATGAAGATGAGAGGATACAGACACCTAGAGAAAGACGACAAGGAGAAGCAGACATTTTCCTCAATGATAAGCATGCCTCGTATCTTCCCCTGGATCCCAAACATAACATACTAGTATTCTATTTGGTTATTCAATCATTGGGCCTTTAGCTCTTGGCCCAATAGTCCCAACTGGGTCAGCCTCGTTCCGTATTTCTGGCCCATAATCCCTTACCCAGTAAGGTTGGTTCACAACAATAAATGCTGGCAGTGATTATGGCCAGATTTAATAGCATAAAGAGAGATGTATTAAGTAACATTAAATGGCAATAAAATGTAAATAAAAGAAAAGAGTCACCCATTCTTGAGTGAGGCGGATCCTGTTTCATTTGATAAAGATGAATGATAGACAAATATAAGAACCTTATGACGCTTTTTTGATCTCCTCAAGGTCTGGGATCACAGATCCTCTAATTTCTTTAAAGAGGAGTGTTTACATGTTTTCTAGAGAGAGGGCGAGAGAGAGCCCCCTTTTTTGGGAAGTCCTCCCCTCCTATTTATAAAGGGGTATCCATAGAAAATCCTAAAAAAGTACAATTTAGAGGGAATATTCAATAGAATATTCCCTTTGAGGATTCCAAAGCAAACTAGCTGTTTCATCACTGCCCGACCTCGGCCTTATTGATGACTGTCCGACCTCGGCCTTATTGATGATTGTTCGACCTCTGCCTGCCCGACCTCGGCCTTATTGATGACTGTCCGACCTCGGCCTGTTGTCTCCGCGTACCAAATTTCTTTGATCTAATTTTGACCCATACAGTTAGTCCCTCCGCTTATCGAGGTCGTCTTTTGGTCGAGCTCGATGAGCAGACTTCATTAATCGTAGTTCGAGAAATTCGGATGGGGACGTCGACTAGTGTGGATTGCGGCTGAGGGTGCCGATCTTTAGGTCAAAGTGGTATCCCTGCGGGCTAAACTCGAGTAGAGTTTGATCAGGGCCAATGATTCGAGTGATGAGTCGATCGAGAAGATGGTAGAGTTGGAGAAGGCCGTCGAGTCCAGGATGGCGGCTTTGGCAAGGATGGCGGCATCGGAGGAGGTCATTCGCGTCCTTGGATCTGGACGGGCGAGGAGGTCGAATGTGAATTCGGACGAGGTCGCCGAATGGGAATTCGGGTGCGGTCGCCGAATGTGAATTCGGGCGAGGTCGCCGAATGTGAATTCGGGCGAGGTCGTCTAATATGAAATCGGACGAGGTCGCCGAATGTGGATTCGGGCGAGGTCGCCGAATGTTGATTCGGGCGAGGTCGCCGAATATGAGTTCGGATGAGGTTGCCTACTGTGAATTCGGACGACGTTGCCTATTGTGAACTCGGACGAGGTCGCCGAATGTGAATTCGGGCGAGGTCACCGAATGTGAATTCGAACGAGGTCGCCGAATGTTAATTCGGGCGAGGTCATCGAATGTGGATTTAGGCGAGGTCGCCGAATGTGGCTTCGGGCGATGTCGCCGAATGTTGATTCGGGCGAGGTCGCCGAATGTGAGTTCGAACGAGGTCTCCTACTGTGATTTAGGACGAGGTCGCCGAATGTGAATTCGGGCGAGGCCGAATGTTGATTCGGACGAGGTCGAAGATTGATTCAGACGAGGCCGAATGTTAATTCGGACAAGGCCGAAGATTGATTCAGACGAGGCCAAAGATTGATTCGGACGAGGCCGAATGTTGATTTAGACGAGGCCGAAGTTTATTCGAGCGAGGTCGAATTCTTCTTTTTGGCGATGGCCCTTGGCTGTATGGGCGTTATTTTGAGCTAGTCGAAATGTTAACCCGTCGTGGTTCGAACGACGTTGAACTCTTCTCTTTTGGCGATGGCCCTTGGCCGTGGGGGTGTTATTTCGAGCTGGTCAAAATGTTAACCCGTCGTGGATCGAATGAGGTCGAACTCTTCTTTTTTGGCATTGGCCTTTGGCTATCGGGGTGTTATTTCGAGCTGGTCGAAATGTTAACCCGTCGTGGTTCGAAAGAGGTCGAACTCTTCTCTTTTGGCGATGGCCCTTGGCCGTCGGGATGTTATTTCGAGCTGGTCGAAATGTTAACCCGTCGTGGTTCGAACGAGGTCAAACTCTTCTCTTTTGGCGATGGCCCTTGGCCGTCGGGGTGTTATTTTGAGCTGGTCAAAATGTTAACCCGTCGTGGTTCGAACGAGGTCGAACTCTTCTTTTTTGGCGATGGCCCTTGGCCGTCGGGGTGTTATTTCGAGCTGGTCGTAATGTTAACCCGTCGTGGTTCGAATGAGGTCGAACTCTTCTCTTTTGGCGATGGCCCTTGGCCGTCGGGGTGTTATTTCGAGCTGGTCGTAATGTTAACCCGTCGTGGTTCGAACGAGGTCGAACTCTTCTCTTTTGGCGATGGCCCTTGTCCGTCGGGGTGTTATTTCGAGCTGGTCGAAATGTTAACCCGTCATGGTTCGAACGAGGTCGAACTCTTCTTTTTTGGCGATGGCCCTTGGCCGTCGGGGTGTTATTTCGAGCTGGTCGTAATATTAACCCGTTGTGGTTCGAACGAGGTCGAACTCTTCTTTTTTGGCGATGGCCCTTGGCCGTAAGGGTGTTGTTTCGAGCTGGTCGAAATGTTCCCCCAGTTTGGTTCGGACGGTCGAATTCTTCTTTTTGACGATGGCCCTTGGCCGTCAGGGTGTTATTTCGAGCTGGTCGAAATGTTAACCCGTCGTGGTTCGAACGAGCTCGAACTCTTCTCTTTTGGCGATGGAGCTTGGCCGTCGGGGTGTTATTTCGAGCTGGTCGAAATGTTAACCCGTCGTGGTTCGAACGAGGTCGAACTATTCTCTTATGGCAATGGGCCTTGTCCGTCGGGGTGTTTTTTCGAGCTGGTCGAAATAACCCGTCGTGGTTCGAACGAGGTCGACTCTTCTTTTTTGGCGATGGCCCTTGGCCGTCGGGGTGTTATTTCGAGCTGGTCGAATTATTAACCCGTCGTGGTTCGAACGAGTTCGAACTCTTCTCTTTTGGTGAGGGCCCTTGGCCGTCGGGGTGTTATTTCAAGCTGGTTGAAATGTTAACCCGTCATGGTTCGAATGAGGTCGAAGTCTTCATTTTTGGCGATGGCCCTTAGCCGTCGGGGTGTTATTTC
>NW_017675781.1:46234-46924 GCF_001879085.1 Nicotiana attenuata
TGGTTCGAACGAGGTCGAACTCTTCTTTTTTGGCGATGGCCCTTGGCCGTCGGGGTGTTATTTCGAGCTGGTCGAAATATTAACCCGTCGTGGTTCGAACGAGGTCGAACTCTTCTATTTTGGCGAGGGCCCTTGGCCGTCAGGGTGTTATTTCGAGCTGGTCGAAATGCTAACCCGTCATGGTTCGAACGAGGTCGAAGTCTTATTTTTTGGCGATGGCCCTTAGCCGTCGGGGTATTATTTCGATCTGGTCGAAATGTTAACCCGTCGTGGTTCGAACGAGGTCGAACTCTTCTTTTTTGGCGATGGCCCTTGGCCGTCGGGGTGTTATTTCGAGCTGGTCGAAATGTTAACCCGTCGTGGTTCGAACGAGGTCGAACTCTTCTCTTTTGGCGATGGAGCTTGGCCGTCGGGGTGTTATTTCGAGCTGGTCGAAATGTTAACCCGTCGTGGTTCGAACGAGGTCGAACTCTTCTTTTTTGGCGATGGCCCTTGGCCGTCGGGGTGTTATTTCGAGCTGGTCGAAATGTTAACCCGTCGTGGTTCGAACGAGGTCGAACTCTTCTCTTTTGGCGATGGCCCTTGGCCGTCGGGGTGTTATTTCGAGCTGGTCGAAATGTTAACCCGTCGTGGTTCGAATGAGGTCAACTCTTCTCTTTTGGCGATGGCCCTTGGCCGTCAGCGTGTTAT
>NW_017675781.1:52775-60017 GCF_001879085.1 Nicotiana attenuata
GATATATGAAATGGGAGCGGGTTGCACGCCTGCAACGAGATATATGAAATGGGAGCGGGTTGCATGCCTACAACGAGATATATGAAATGGGAGCGGGTTGCACGCCTGCAACAAGATATATGAAATGGGAGCGGGTGGCACGCTGCCACGGTAATATATGAAATGGGATCGGGTTGCACGCCTGCAACAAGATATTTGAAATTGGATCGGGTTGCACGCCTGCAACAAGAAAGAGATGAAAGTAAATACTGTGTTTGTTTCTCTTATTCTATTTAGCAATTGAATTTTTTGGTTTCTTTACATTCCTCTCTGATATTCCGATGTTATCTGATACTCCCCGCAGCATGCTTTTCCCCTCCCCTCTTTAACTGTAAATATCTGCCTTTATTTCCGCTGTATATGATTTAACTGCACAAGTTTATTTGGTAGTCTGGTCCTAGCCTCGTCACTACTTCGCTGAGGTTAGGCTAGGCACTTGCCAGCACATGGGGTCGGTTGTGCTGATACTACACTCTGCACTCTTGTGTGCAGATCCCAATACTGTAGCTTTCGGACCGCATTGAGGTTGTTGCTTCCAGTTCATCAGGCGACCCGAGGTAGTCCTGTAGGCGTCCGCAGGCATTGGCGTCTCCTTCTATCCTTTCATTCTGTTTCTTTTATGTATTTTAGAGACAGTGTTGTATTATTCTTTCGGACCCTTATTTGTAGTACTCTTAGACAGTCTGTGAAATTATGACAACAGTTCTGGGTAGTTTTGTTAGGAATTGGTACTGGTAGCATTATTAAAAAAATTGAATTTCAGCCTTCCGCTTATTAAATTCTGTTTTTTATTAAATGATGGTTCTTAATTGTTAACGGATTAAAATGAAAACAAGGTAAATAATTCAATTGATTGGCTTGCCTAGCTTTCACTAGTAGGCGCCATCACGACTCCCGAGGGTGGGAAATTTGGGTCTTGACAAGTTGGTATCAGAGCTCTAGGTTGCTTAGGTCTCACAATTCACGGACAAGCTTAGTAGAGTCTGAGGGATTGGTACGGAGACGTCTGTATTTATCCCCCAGAGGCTACAGAGTTAGGAAAAACTTCACATCTATTCTTTGCTATTGTGTGATTTTGTTCTCTCAATGCTAAATTGAACCCTCTACTCTTGTTCTTTCGCGGATGGCGAGGTCACATACTTCTTCTTCAGTCGAGCAGCAGTACAGACCGGTGATAGATCAACTACATCTTCGGAGGCTTTGTGGAGGTTGGATAGGTTTTACCAAGCTCTTCACTACTACTTATGGCGGTACATCTTCTGAGGATCCCCAGGATTATTTGGACAGCTGTTATGAGGTTCTCAGGAACATGGGGATAGTGGAGACTAATGAGGTCGACTTTGCTGCTTTTCGACTGTCTGGATCCGCCAAGACTTGGTGGAGAGATTATTGTCTGGCTAGACCAGCTGGGTCACCAGCTCTGACTTGGGATCTATTTTCTCAGCTATTCTTGGAGAAGTTTCTTCCTATCACTCAGAGGGAGAACTATCGGAGGCAGTTTGAGCGTCTCCAGCAGGGTTCTATGACTGTTACTCAGTACGAGACCAGATTTATTGACTTGGCCCGTCATGCTCTTCTTATACTTCCCACTGAGAGAGAGAGAGAGAGCGAGGAGGTTCATTGAGGGACTCATTCAGCCAATTCGATTGCAAATGGCTAAGGAGACGGGGAGTGAGATTTCTTTTCAGGAGGCGGCCAATGTGGCCAGGAGAGTTGAGATGGTTCTGTCATAGGGGAGTGGTCAGGGGTCTAACAAGAGGCCTCGTCATTCAGGCAGATTCAGTGGTGCCTCATCTGGAGGCAGGGATTCTTTTGGTAGAGGCCATCCTCCTAGGCCTTTTCACTCAGCAATTCAGGTTTCTCACGGTGCTTCAGGTGGTCGTGGCTCTCATGTGCAGTATTCTGATCAGCAGTTCTACAGTGCACCACCAGCTCCTATCAGTGCACCTCCACTTCAGAGTTTTCAGGGTCGTCAGCCCCAGCAGTTGAGGGCCTGTTTTACTTATGGCGACACGAGGCATATTGCTAAATTTTGCCCTCGAGCACCGAGCAGTTCTCAGCACCAGGGTTCCCATGCCATGGTTCAGGCACCGAGTGTACCACAGCACGCTCAGCCGGCTAGAGGTGGAGGTAGAGGTGGAGGTATTAGAGGTGGAGGACCGGCCGCTAGAGGTGGAGGCCAGCCAGCAGGAGGCCGTCACAGGGACGTAGTTCCGAGTGGTGAGGCCCAGCCTCGATATTATGCCCTTCCAGCCAGGCCTAAGGCTGAGGCTTCCGATGCAGTTATCACAGGTACTGTTCTGGTTTGTAGTAGAGATGCTTCAGTTCTATTTGATCCAGGGTCTACATACTCCTATGTGTCATCTTATTTTGCACCGTATCTGGTCATGCCTAGTGATTCTTTGAGTGCTCCTGTATATGTGTCTACACCTATAGGTGATTCTATCGTGGTAGATCGTGTCCATCATTCTTGTAAAGTAGTGATTGGGGGTCTTGAGACCCGAGTAGACCTATTACTTTTGGACATGGTTGATTTTGATGTCATATTGGGGATGGACTGGTTATCACCTTACTACGCTATCTTGGACTGTTATGCCAAGACTGTGACCTTAGCCTTACCGGGTTTACCTCATCTAGAGTGGAGAGGGACTCCTGGTCATTCTACCCGTAGGGTTATCTCATATATGAAGGCTCGGCTTATGGTCGAGAAGGGGTATTTGGCCTATTTGGCATATGTTCGTGATTCTAGTACTGAGGTTCCTTCTATGGATTCTGTACCTATTATTCATGAGTTTCCTGAGGTCTTTCCTTCAGACCTGCCGGGTATACCACCCGACAGTGATATTGACTTCTGCATTGATTTGGCTCCGGGCACTCAGCCCATTTCTATTCCGCCGTATCGTATGGCCCCGCCTGAGTTGAAAGAATTGAAGGAGCAGTTGCAAGACTTGCCTGATAAAGGCTTCATTAGACTTAGTGTCTCACCTTGGGGTGCGCCAGTATTGTTCGTTAAGAAGAAGGATGGATCGATGAGAATGTGTATAGATTACCAGCAATTAAACAAGGTCACAATCAAGAATAAGTACCCATTGCCGAGGATTGATGATTTGTTTGACCAGCTTTAGGGTGCCCAAATGTTTTCTAAGATCGACTTGAAATCTGGTTACCATCAGTTGAGGATTAGGGCATCCGATGTCCCTAAGACAGCTTTCCGCACTTGGTACGGGCATTATGAGTTCTTGGTGAAGTCATTCGGATTGACAAATGCCCCGGTAGCTTTCATGGATTTGATGAACCGAGTGTTCAGGCCTTATTTGGATTCCTTCATGATCGTCTTCATTGATGATATTTTGATTTATTCCTGCAGTCGGGAGGAGCATGGGCAGCATCTGAG
Source organism: Nicotiana attenuata (assembly GCF_001879085.1). Taxonomy (NCBI): domain Eukaryota; kingdom Viridiplantae; phylum Streptophyta; class Magnoliopsida; order Solanales; family Solanaceae; genus Nicotiana; species Nicotiana attenuata. The sequence goes on from NW_017675781.1 coordinate 56,209, forward strand.
AGTGGTTCTTCAGACTCTGAGAGATAGTCAGTTGTATGCTAAGTTTTCGAAGTGTGAGTTCTGGTTGAGTTCAGTTGCATTCTTGGGTCACGTTGTATCAGCAGAGGGTATCCAGGTGGATCCGAAGAAGATAGAGGCTGTCAAGAATTGGCCTCGACCCATATCAGCTACAAAGATCCGTAGTTTCTTGGGTTTGGCAGGCTATTACCCTCAGTTTGTGAAGGGGTTTTCATCTATTGCAGCCCCGATGACCAAGTTGACCCAGAAGGGTGCCCAGTTCAGGTGGTCGGATGAGTGTGAGGCAAGCTTTTAGAAGCTCAAGACAGCTTTGACTACGACGCCGGTGTTGGTTTTGCCCACAGGTTCAGGGCCATATACAGTTTATTGTGATGCATCTCGTATTGGACTTGGTGCGGTGTTGATGCAGGATGGCAAGGTCATTGCTTATGCTTCGCGTCAGTTGAAGATTCATGAGAAGAACTATCCAGTCCATGATTTGGAGTTAGCAGCCATTGTTCACGCGCTGAAGATTTGGAGGCACTATTTATATGGCGTGTCATGTGAGGTGTTCACGGATCACAAGAGTTTGCAATACTTGTTCAAGTAGAAGGAGCTAACCTTGAGGCAGAGAAGGTGGTTGGAGCAACTGAAAGACTATGATATCACCATCTTGTATCATCCGGGGAAGACCAATGTGGTGGCCGATGCTTTGAGTAGAAAGTCAGCCAGTATGGGTAGTCTTGCATATATTCCGGTCAGTGAGAGGCCGCTTGCTTTGGATGTTCAGGCTTTGGCCAATCAGCTCGTGAGGTTGGATGTCTCTGAGCCCAGCCGTCTATTAGCTTGCATAGTCGCTCGTTCTTCATTATTGGAGCGCATTCGAGATTGGCAGTATGATGATCCCCATTTGTGTGTCCTAAAGGACACGGTGCAGCACGGTGGTGCCAAGCAGGTCACAGTGGGAGATGATGGAGTTTTGAGGATGCAGGGTCGTATTTGTGTGCCTAATGTGGATGGACTTCGAGAGTTGATTCTAGAGAGGCCTATAGTTCCCGATACTCTATTCATCCGGGCGCCGCTAAGATGTATCAGGATTTGCGGCAACATTATTGGTGGAGGAGGATGAAGAAGGATAGTGTTGCGTATGTGGCTCGGTGTTTGAATTGTCAGCAGGTAAAGTACGAGCATCAGAGACCTGGTGGTTTGTTTTAGAGGATCGAGCTTCCCGAATGGAAGTGGGAGCGTATCACTATGGACTTTGTTGTTGGACTCCCACGGACTCAGAGGAAGTTCAATGCAGTGTGGGTTATTGTCGATAGGCTGACCAAGTCAGCGCATTTCATTCCTGTGGCAGTCTCTTATTCTTTTGAGAGGTTAGCTAAGATCTATATCCGGGAGATTGTTCGTCCTCACGGTGTGCCCGTGTCTATCATTTCTGATCGAGGTACGCAGTTTACCTCGCATTTCTGCAGAGCAGTGCAGCGTGAGTTGGGCACACGGGTCGAGCTGAGCACAGCATTTCATCCTCAGACGGACGGGCAGTCCGAGCGTACTATTCAGATTTTGGAGGATATGCTCTGAGCTTGTGTTATTGACTTTGGAGGCTCGTGGGATCAGTTTTTTGCCTTTAGCGGAGTTTGCCTACGACAACAGTTACCAGTCGAGCATTCAGATGGCTCCTTATGAGGCTTTATATGGTGGGCGGTGTCGGTCGCAGGTTGGGTGGTTTGAGCCGGGAGAGGCTCGGTTGTTGGGTACGGATCTAGTACAGGATGCCTTGGACAAGGTCAGGATCATTCAGGACAGGCTTCGTACAGCTCAGTCCAGGCAAAAGAGTTACGCCGACCGTAAGATTCGTGAAATGGCATTCATGGTCGGCGAGCGAGTGTTGCTTCGGGTGTCGCCTATGAAGGGCGTGATGAGATTTGGAAAGAAGGGCAAGCTTAGCCCTAGGTTTATTGGCCCGTTTGAGATTCTTGATCGAGTGGGGGAGGTGGCTTACAGACTTGCGTTGCCGCCGAGCTTATCAGCCGTGCATCCAGTGTTTCACGTGTTCATGCTTCGGAAGTATCACGACGATCCATCCCACGTGTTAGATTTCAGCACCGTCCAGTTGGACAAGGACTTGTCCTATGAGGAGGAGCCGGTAGCTATTCTAGACCGGCAGGTTCGTAAGTTGCGATCGAAGAGTTTCCCTTCTGTTCGTGTTCAGTTGAGAGGTCAGTCTGCTGAGGCATCGACCTGGGAGTTCGAGTCCGATATACGGAGCTGATATCCCCATCTTTTCTCCGACTCAGGTACTTCCTTCTTATGTCCGTTCGAGGACGAACGGTTGTTTTAGAGGTGGAGAATGTGATGACCCAAAAGGTCATCACTTATTTTAGAAATAAATTATGTGTTCCAAGGCCTTAAAACCTCCCTTTTGTCTCACCTCGATTTGCGTGCACAGTCCGGGCGCGTATCTATAAAGCCATTATGTGAAAATCTGTGAAAAATAATAAATTTTGCTTTTAAAATGAATTTAAGTTTACTTTGGTCAACGTTCTTGGTAAATGGACCCGGACCCATGATTTGACGGTCTCGTAGGGTCCGTAGTAAAATTTGGGACTTGGGCATATGCCCGGAATCGAATTCCGAGGTCCCAAGCCCGAGAAATAAATTTTTAAAGAAAAATTGTTTTCTGGAATATATAAGAGTTTTTGGAAATGGAAGATGTTTGAAATTGATGGTATCGGGCCCGCATTTTGGTTCCGGAGCCCGGTACAAGTTTGAAATAATAATTTGGTTGAATCTGAAAAATTTTGTAAAGATCGGAATTGGTTTGGTATAAAACGGACTTAAAGTTGAGAAATTGGAAATTTTGGTGTTCTTGAATGATTTCATGAATTTGGGGTTTAATTCATAGTTGTTGATGTTATTTTGATGATTTGATTGCACGAGCAAGTCCGTATGATGTTTTTAGGTTGGTGTGCATGCTTGGTTTGGAGCCCCGAGGGCTCGGGTGAGTTTTAGATAGGCCACGGAGTGAAATTTGGACTAAGGGAATTGCTGGTATGTTGCAGGTCTGCAGGCTTCGCAATTGCGATGCCTGGCTTGCAAATGCGAGCTCGCAAATGCGAGAATTATGTCGCAAATGCGAAGAGCCCAGGACCAGCATTACCTCGCAAATGCGAGGTACCCTCGCAAATGCGAAGTCTTCTACATGTGCCAGTTGTCGCAAATACGACATTCCCATCGCAAATGCGAGTTCGCAATTGCGAACATCCAACCGCAAATGCGAAGAAAATAGGTTTCTGAAGGGTTCGCAATTGCAAACCCTGGTCGCAATTGGGACATCAGAGACCTACTAAAATAAATTTCAGACGGGATTTCAACCATTTTTACGACCTTTTCAAAACCTAAACACCTTTGGGCGAATTTTCAAAGACAACTCTTCTTCCAAATCGATTGTAAGTCATTTCTAACTCATTTTCTTTAATCTCTAACACCTTTTTACATGATTTCAACTCAAAATCAAGGGTTTTCATGGGGGAAATTGGGTGTTTTGGGTAGAACTTAGGTTTTTCAAATTTTCGGGATTTGGACCTCGATTTGAGGTCTGATTTCAAAACAAATTATATATTTGAGTTCGTGGGTGAATGGGTAATCGGGTTTTGGTTCGAACCTCGAGTTTTGACCATGTGGGCCCGGGGTCGATTTTTGACTTTTTGGGAAAAAACTTTAGAAAACCTATTTTCATGCATTAGAATGGATTCATTTAGCATTTATTGATATAGTTAAGTAAATTGTGGCTAGATACAAGCGAATTG
>NW_017675782.1:0-2698 GCF_001879085.1 Nicotiana attenuata
CTCCAAAATCACTTTTGATCACACTCCTAAGTCACAAATCATCCCCCGAAGCTAACCAAATCATCGGAATTCAAATCCGAGCCCTCTAACACAAAAGTCAACGTCCGGTTGACTTTTCCAACTTAAGCCTTCTTAAAGAGACTAAGTGTCTCATTTCTTATCAAACTCAATCCAATTCAACTCTAACACATCAAATACTTATAATGAAGCATAAAGAATTAGAAAATGGGGAAACGGGCTGTAACACACGTGATGACGGGTCGGGTCGTCACATCCTCCCCAACTTAAACAAACGCTCGTCCTCGAGCGTACCCAGAGTTGTTCTAGAAGCCAACCAATAGCTGAATAACTTTACCGTGCATATAACCGGGGTGATCCCACGTCACCCTATCTCGCATAGGTCCGATAACACAACATAGCTGAAATTTTCACAATCCATCTAGTCCATAAACCATAGAACCACCCTGCACTTTCTGAAATCATACACAAGATAGGAACCTCACATCTATATTCAAAATAAGCCTAAACCAGCTGTAATTGACTATGCCTACAACCTCGGGTGCAATTATATGATATACCAATAACTCAAACACAAGCAACAATAACTCCCACTCACAGCAACAGCCCACAACAACCAAGTACCGATAGAAATCTCTTATTAACTAAGGTCTTATTCCAACACTTTCATATACTGCCAACGATAAATGAAACACGCAATAAACCGTAACCATTTCTCAGATCAACCATTCATGAAACCACTTCTCCTTTGGCAATTACTACATCAAATTTTTTCTGAGTCGAAGCTCGACATTACCCTTCCAACATACTGAAATCGAATCCGTTCATATTCATTAGTGACCCCAACGATCCTCAAATCCAACACACCACTCTGGTGATATGACACCTCAATACCGGCCTAAGCCACAACTTGCATAATACGCGTACCAATAAGAAACAGTCCGAACATACCCAAATCATGGAAATGGCTCAAATGAAAGAGCTGTACTTCAAGCCCTCCAGTACCATCTCAACACAAAACTGAGAGTCCGCCTCCTATCATAGAGACAGAACACACAAATCTACTCGTAGTATCATACCTCCACTTAGCTTCGTCCCATTGCGTGACCTCATCCAGTACGAATCGCTTAGGCAATAAGCCACCCCGTACATAATCAAAAGTCTCATATGACGCCACAAAGTGCTGATAGGTTGCCGCTTAAAATGCGGTACAAAAGGGAAGACGAACTCTGGAAGGAACTGCCTAACTCACGCACTAATATGTGCTTTCTTTAGAAAAATAGGAAACCAGGCATACAAAATAGCATATAGAAAACTATACTCAATATCACCCTGTTGCGGCGCGCAACCCGATCCAACTAACACACTCATGGCGGCGTGCCACCCGATCCACACCTAACACTCACCTAAAGAGGTGCACATCGAGCTAAATTGCTCATTAATATAAAACACCGAATTTTGGTCACAAGCACGCTAAGTGCACAATACCGTCCCTAAGGGGACATATAGCGCTATAAGCTACCAAAACTCAAGCTCAACTGAGGTGCGATATGCAATCTGAATCTCGAGAGCCATTTTGCTTATAAACATCATTTCTACGCGAGTCCTCAACCTATAAGCATATTTCTCAAATCGTCTCACAACTCACTAGGCGCAGTGTATCACTGCATAGCATATCTGACAATGGAATAACACCCTGACTCCTCCTCCATAAGGAGCGCATCACTGAATTGAACCCGTTTGGCCCGACATAGAGCCTATATTCACATTTGAATCCATCCACCGACCTCAAGCCAATTCTGATCGCACTGAACTAGGTTAACTACCTTTCAAGGGTCCCTAAAAACTCATCTTTCGCTCGTAACACATAAGAGCATCCATCATAGTCGGAGAAGTCATCCGTAGTCCACAACTCAATAGACTGAGTGCCCTCCGGGCATATTTTTCTCAATTCAACGATATCATCACAACCTTGATACTTGGTTCAAGTCTTTAATCAATCAAGTGACTAACTGCCATACTTACAAAATCTTCCTGTGGGACCTCTACCACAACCTACCAACGAATGACCAGGTCTTACCCCCAGACCACCGACCGCACTAACGCTGAAAAGCTATCAAAATCATTAACCAAGGTGCAAGCCTTTTCACAAGACACCGTTCTCAGGTGACGCTGAAGACAATACCGATTTACCTTAAACGTCGAAGCTACTTCCCTGCTCATCCGAGCTCGTGACATCCTTGTCCATACCGAGCTGTTACCTCTATCTTCACTTCAAATTCCATACCACTCATTGTACCCAACATGTCAACATATGGTAGCACGCTCTTCACCACAGCTTCGGAACCATTATTAGATTAATACTTCATTATATAAAACTTTCCACTTAATTCACTTCAGGAGAACCATAGCAACACACAGGTGAATTCTCATAACCGTAGAATATGCAAATCTCTAAGTAGTGATCCAGCCCACCATGACCCTTTCGGGATCCACCTACATGTAACAGGCCCATAACATTGGAATACTCCTGAATAACATCATTTACGACGGACGACAGGCCTCACCTGAACCGTCACAAATCACATGCGTAACCCGATCATGCTAAAGGAATTGATCTCTACCACCAATATGCCAACAGATATATGGCTAACCAATCCATCTTCTTTCGACTTACCCT
>NW_017675782.1:4694-7124 GCF_001879085.1 Nicotiana attenuata
TGAGACCTCTAAAATAGATTATCCACCTATTACAAATCCGACTAGGAAAATTACGAATAAAATAATAAAGATAGATGGGAGAGATCAGAGTTGCGAACGCCATGCAGCTACCTTGATACTCCCGGATAATGCGGCTCAGCTAGCACGAGTCCTTACTCACCCTGTGGTGTACCTGAATCTGCACACAAGTTGCAGGGAGTATGGTGAGTACTTCCAACTCAGAAAGTAATAAATATAAATAAAGTCTGAGGATCAGAAATCCTAAATAAACACAAAGTAAAGCTATAAATACAACAACGTGGACCAATAGCATAATACGGTAAACATTAAAACAGTTATAATAAAGTCATACCAGAATGAGAATAAATGACAATTAAATATGCAATGCAACACTAAACCGGTACCTCCAGTACCCCGCTGCGGCCGTGCAGCGCGCTCCATTTATTTAACGTCGACGGCGCTCACTGGGGGTGTGCAGACTCCGGGAGGGGCCCCTTACGGCCCAAGCGCAATAATAAGCCATCTCGTGGCATCAAACAGGCCCTTGGCCTCATATCAATATCATTATAATACTGCTGCGGCGTGCAGCCCGATCCCATACTCAGTCCAAAAATCACATAAGCCTTTCGGCACAATAGTATAAAAATATTCAGCCCAAACTTCATTTTAAAATATTAACTTAATTTCTAATTTAAGAAAAGGCTGAGTTTTCAAATACAGTATTGAATGCCCGGACTGAGTTTAATGTTTATGAATATGGTAAAAAATCATTAAAAAAATCCCTGAAGGATTCAAGCAGTTGGCACAAGCCCAATGATAACAATTTAATCCATTTTTTTATAAGGATATCACGAAACTACAAACAAATAGGTAGTAATTTTTATTAAGCGGGACGGACCAAGTCACAATCCCCGACGGTGCTCTACCCCACGCTCGTTATCCGGCGTGCAAGTCACCTTACATAGCACTACGTTGTGCAAATTCGGGGTTTCAAACCCTCAACACAGCATTTACATTTATTACTAACCTCAAGCCGGCCAAAGTCCTAACTTGCTATGCCCTTGCCTTTCGAATTCACCTCTTCGTGCGTCGAATCTGACCAAAACCACAACGAATACGTCACAATATGCTAAGGGAATATAACCCAATCGAAAAGACTCGAAAAACATCGAAAATCACGAAGTTGGCAAAACCCGAGCCCCGGGCCCACTTCTCGAAAAATTATAAAATTTACATCACCGGATTCCTCGTCTCGCCGCGAGTCTATACATATAAAAAACACCAAAATCGGAGTCCAAATGACCCCTCAAATTCCCATTTTTGTTCTCTTAGGTTTCAAGCCCTAAACCACCATTTTTGACCTCATTTTCTTAAGTTTTCAGCCTAATTTCATGTATTTGCATTATAAAATTGTGTTCCAAGTCCTAGAATGCTTACCTGATCGAAGTCCTTGAATTTCCTCTTCAAAATCGCTCAAGAACACCCCAAGTCCGAAGTTGATATATGTATTCTGTATATATTTCGCGAAGGGAATTAAAACCCTTTCTAATCAGTTATTTCCGCTTCTGCGGTCCTTTGTCGCTTCTGCGACTTCCGCATCTGCAGTAATTTTCTGCTTCTGCGGAATTTCATTTAAAAATCCAAGGCCGCTTTTGCGACATAGTGTCCGCTTCTGCGGAACTAACTCTCCAGCACAAAAACCGCTTCTGCGTTCGCCTGTCCGCTTCTGCGGACTCGCATAAGCGGAAAAAGTTCCGCTTCTGCGAAACTACCCTACTAGGCCATAAGCCGCTTTTGCGACCCTCCTCACGCTTCTGCGGAACCGCTTCTGCGGTCCATTTTCCGCAGAAGCGAAAATATCAGGTATCAGCTGCAACCTGAAATTCCTCAACTCAAATTTCACCCCGTTAGCCATCCGAAATCACCCCGAGGCCCCCGGGACCTTAACCAAAGGTACCAACACATCTTAAAACATTATTCAAACTTGCTCCAATCATCAAAACACCTCAAACAACGCTAAAACCATCATTTTTCATCGAATTCAAGCCTAAGTTCTTCCAAAACTTCCGAAACACGCATTCGATCAAAAACCCAACCAAAACACCTCCGAATGACCTGAAATTTTGCACACACATCCCAAATCACCTAACGAAGCTACTGGAACTCTCGGAATTCCATTCCGACCCCCGGATCAAAATCTCACCTATCGACCGGAATTCGCCAAAATCTTAACTTTGCCAATTCAGCCTAATTCTACTCTGGACCTCCAAAATCACTTTTGATCACACTCCTAAGTCACAAATCATCCCCCGAAGCTAACCAAATCATCGGAATTCAAATCCGAGCCCTCTAACACAAAAGTCAACGTCCGGTTGACTTTTCCAACTTAAGCCTTCTTAAAAGAGACTAAGTGTCTCATTTCTTATCAAA
>NW_017675782.1:7912-12396 GCF_001879085.1 Nicotiana attenuata
ATGTCTAATTTAGTGGCAGTTGCAATGGGGGTGTCTATTTCCTTTGATTCATCCATTTTAAACTTTTTAATCAGCTCTTTTGCATACTTCTGCTGATGGATCATGGTTCCATTTGGGCTTTGTTTGATCTGTAAACCTAAGAAAAAGTTAAGCTCACCCATCATACTCATTTCAAACTCACTCCCCATTAATTTTGCAATATCCTTAGTTTATCAGTGGTGGCCCCAAAGATTATGTCATCAACATATATTTGTACCATAAGGAGATCTTTACCTTTTTCCCTTAAGAATAGGGTACTGTCAATTTTTACCTCTTTTGTAGCCATGCTCAAGCAGAAATTTGGACAGTCGTTCATACCATACTCTAGGAGCCTGCTTGAGTCCTTAGAGAGCCTTGTCTAATTTGTACATATGCTCAGGACATTCCTTGCTCTCAAACCCTGGAGGCTGTTTCACAAACACTTCTTCTTTCAGGTAGCCATTCAGGAAGGCACTTTTGACATCCATCTGATGGAGAGTGAATTCCATGTGTGCTGCAAAGGCTATGAGGAGTCTTATTACTTCTAGTCTTGCAACTGGAGCAAACGTCTCATCATAATCTATACCCTCCTCTTGGCTGTAACCTTGGACCACCAGTCTTGCCTTGTTTCTTGTAACTGTTCCATCTTCATCAAGTTTGTTTCTGAAGACCCATTTTGTGCCAATGATTGATCTGTCCTTGGGTCTTGGAACTAGATGCCAGACATGACTTCTTTCGAATTGATTGAGTTCATTCTGCATTGCATTCACCCAATCTGTATCCTGCAAAGCCTCAACAATATTTTTAGGTTCAATAATAGATAGGAAGGCATCAAAAGCACACGGATTCTTTAATTGTGATCTAGTTTTGACTCCAGATGTTGGATCAGTGATAATGTTCTCAATAGGATGAGAACTTTGATACTTGTGAGGTTTCACAACCAACTGATTTCTGCTAGATGATTCTCCCATGTTCTGTTGCTGAGGAACAAGGTCATGAACTGGTTCTTTTAGGGAATTAGTTTCAATTCCTCTTTGATTAGTTCCCCCTGTCAGGTTGCCCTAGATGGAAGAACCTATTCCATCACCTGTTTCTTCTTTTAGTGCCACTTTAACTTGTGCTGAGACTTCAATCAAATCCTTTACCGGTCCAATGGCTTCATCTTCATGTTCCTGTCTTTCAGAAATAATGTTAGTTTCATCAAACACTACATGTACACTTTCTTCTACACACAAAGTTCTTTTATCAAACACTTTATATGTTTTTCTATGTGAAGAATATCCCAAGAATACTCCCTCATCACTTCTGGGATCAAACTTACCTAGGGAGTCTTTTCCATTATTGTGCACAAAGCACTTGCATACAAATGCCCTAAGATGGGATATATTTGGTTTTCTCCCTTTAAGTAACTCATAGGGAGTCTTCTCTACAAGAGGTCTAGTCATGCATCTATTTATAATGTAACAAGCAGTGTTTACAGCCTCTGCCCAGAAGCTGTGAGGTAGTTTACTAGAAAGAAGCATAGTCCTAGCCATGTCTTCAAGAGTCCTGTTCTTTCTTTCTACTACTCCATTTTGTTGAGGAGTCCTAGGGGCAGAGAAGTTATGATCTATACCATGCTCATCACAGAATTCAGCAAACTTAACATTTTCAAATTCAGTTCCATGATTAGACCTAATGGATGCAAGTTGATTACCTAGTTGTTTATGAGTTTTTCTAACAAAAGCAGTAAACATGTCAAATGCTTCATCTTTAGATGTTAAAAACAGTACCCGGGTAAATCTAGAATAATCATCAACAAGTACCATCACATATTTCTTTCCACCTCTGCTCAAGGTTCTCATTAGACCACAAAGATCCATATGGACCAGTTCCAATGTCTTAGTTGTGCTTACCAGTTTCTTGTTTTTGAAGGATGANCAGAATCTCGACCACATTAGTACCATTCTCAAGAGTCATTTACTCCATTTAACTGCATTTAGCCTGATCAAAATGAAGAGAACCACCCGTGTCTCGTTAGCACTCCGACACCGCAAGATATGACCTCGTCACAATACAAGCACGCACCTTTCTACTCTATGCACCGAGCACCCTTTACTGGCAGCAACTTAAGACATTCTGTGATTCTCACACACATACGAGGTACCGTATAACCTTTGAAAATAAAAATAAATTCCTTCACAGCCATCCTCGACCTCAATCTCCGCAAGCCACAACTAACTCACCAACGCGCCTCAAACTGGAACGAACATAGCACCTAGCCGTGCAATAAACTTAATCAATAGCAACTCCCCAACTTGGCTCGAAGCCATAGCTCAAAACGCATTAAAAAAAAAAATCATACGCATGTACTCTATTACTGCCATAATATCATAGTGAGATTAACCCCACTCCCTTATAAGCTTGTGAAAACATAGATCAGTTAGAATTTTAACTCTTCTGCAATTCTCACCTTCATCTTAGCGATAGGTACACCCACTCTCTAAGCGACCAGTTTAGATTTTGACACATCTTCTTCACTTGTAAATGAGATATTCTAACATACACATAAGGATCACACCACTTCAGAACACTCCGCAGGAGATAACCTACCTGTTTTCGCCTCAATATAATATTTCTGCATATCCTCCACCATTATACACATCACACCGTTACTTAGCCTTCCCGAGTCCGAACTCATACCGCAACATGCACTTACTTCACTCCCAACTAGGAGCCTTGAGAAGATTCTTCACACGCCCATAACTCGGGGTTACACATCCATTCCCAATGAGGATCATACACTTAATAGTTCATCTATCATCTAGCAGGCCTTCCTCGCCACTTCCAAGTCGTATAGATACCTCTCGCAGTGCTAACGTACTCATCACATAGCTACCCAACCGTCGTTCCCGCTAATAGGGACAATGCCGAACGTATAAGTTCAAAACACAACTCACGTAATCAGCATCTTGGTGCTCAAGCCATAGGCAAAAATCCGGCCTCAAGTCCACCCGACTGGCCCAACACCAACTCACAGAGAACATGTCGCTCCCCTCGATCAGGGACTCACAAGCTATAAAGGCACATCAGATACTGAACGCTCACGCGCGCGTACGAACACGTCGAATGAATTTCAAGAATTTCGTTTCAAGCTGAATCAAGAACGCACGATAAGAATTCAAGAATGTGAAGTTTTCCTAAAGGTTCTGCAGCCTCCCGAGGATAAGTACAGACGTCTCCGTACCGATCCACGAGACTCTACTAAACCGGCTCATGACTCGCGAGACCAAGTAACCTAGCCTCTGATACAACCTTGTCACGACCCAACCCCGGTCGTGATGGCGCCCAACACACTGCTAGGCAAGCCCGGCCATTTACACAACCTTAAACCTCGATGAACAAATAAATAATCACTAATAAAATACCAATTTAAGTGCGGAATCCCTGAAACAATCACTAATATTCGAAAACCCCAAAATAAAATACTAGTCAGCCCACAGAATCTGGTGTCACGAACATGAGCCTCTAATACAGAGTATTCACCTAATCACAAATCTTTCTAAAAAAGAAAATGCGAATAAAAGGATAAAGATAGATGGGAGAGATCAAGGCTGCGAACGCCATGCAGCTACCTCGATACTCTCAGATCCTGCTTCTCAGCTAACAAACCCTCACTCACCCTGTGGTGTACCTGGATCTGCACACAAGGTGCAGGAAGTATTGTGAGTGCTTCCAACCCAGAAAGTAATAAACATAAATAAGGGTTGAGAGTAAGAAATCCTGGACAGGCACAAAGTAAGCTATAATTACAGCAACTCAATCTAAATAATATCAACTCAATAAACTAATGAAAATAATTATAGAAATATCACAACAGATAAATAAGTAAATGGCAATCAAGTATGCAATGCAACACATAAATCGGTACCTCCAGTACCCCGTTGCGGCCGTGCAGCCCGCTCCATTTATTTAACGTCGAAGGCGCTCACTGGGGGTGTGCAGACTCCGGGAGGGCCCCCTTACGGCCCAAGCGCAATAATAAGCCATCTCGTGGCATCGAACAGGCCCTTGGCCTCATATCAATATCATTATTAAACCACTGCGGCACGCAGCCCGATCCCATACTCAGTCCAAAAATCACACAATAGTATAAAAATATTCAGCTTAAACTTCATTAAAAATATTGCTTAAGTTCCAAGTTTTGAGAAAAGGTGGCTGAGTTTGCAAAACAGTATTAAATACTAGGACTGAGTTTAATGTTTATGAATATGGTAAGAAATCATTAAAAAAATCCCTGAAGGATTCAAGCAGTTGGCACAAGGCCCAATGATAACAATTTAATCCATTTTTTTATAAGGATATCACGAAACTACAAACAAATAGGTAGTAATTTTTATTAAGCGGGACGGACCAAGTCACAATCCCCGACGGTGCTCTACCCCACGCCCGTTATCCGGCGTGCAAGTCACCTTACATAGCACTAC
>NW_017675782.1:12421-43795 GCF_001879085.1 Nicotiana attenuata
GAGAGAGATCTGATGGAGAGTGAATCCCATGTTGCTGCAAAGGCTTATGAAGAGTCTTATTACTTCTAGTCCTTGCCAACTGGGAGCAAACGTCTCATCATAATCATACCTCCTCTTGGCTTAACCTTGGAGCCACCAGTCTTGCGCTTGTTTCTTGTAACTGTTCCATCTTCATCAATGTTATGTTTCTGAAAGACCCCATTTGTGCCAATGATTGATCTGTCCTTGGGTCTTTGGATACTAGATGCCAAGACATGAACTTCTTTCGAATTGATTGAAGTCATCATGCATTGGCATTCAACCCAATTCTGTATCCTGCAAAGCCTCAACAATATTTTAGGTTCAATAATAGATAGGAGGCATCAAAAAGCACACGGATTCTTTAATTGTGATCTTAGTTTTGACTCCAGATGTTGGATCAGTGATAATGTTCTCAATAGGATGAGAACTTTGATACTTGTGAGGTTTCACAACCAACTGATTTCTGCTAGATGATTCTCACCATGTTCTGTTTGCTGAGGAACAAGGTCATGAACTGGTTTTCTTTTAGGGAATTAGTTTCAATTCCTCTTTGATTAGTTCCCCTGTCAGGTTTTGCCCTAGATGGAAGAACCTATTCCATCACCTGTTTCTTCTTTTAGTGCCACTTTTAACTTGGCTGAGACTTTCAATCAAATTCCTTTACCGGTCCAATGGCTTCATCTTCATGTTCCTGTCTTTCAGAAATAATGTTAGTTTCATCAAAACACTACATGTACACTTTTCTTCTACACACAAAGTTCTTTTTATCAACACTTTATATGTTTTTCTATGTGAAGAATATCCCAAGAATACTCCCCTCATGCATTCTGGCATCAAACTTACCTAGGGAGTCTTTTCCATTTTGTGCACAAGCACTTGCATACAAATGCCCTAAGATGGGATATATTTGGTTTTCTCCCTTTAAGTAACTCATAGGGAGTCTTCTCTACAAGAGGTCTAGTCATGCATCTATTTATATATGTACAAGCAGTGTTTACAGCCTCTGCCCCAGAAGCTGTGAGGTAGTTTACTAGAAAGAAGCATAGTCCTAGCCATGTCCTTCAAGAGTCCTGTTCTTCTCTTTCTACTAACTATACCAATTTTGTTGAGGGAGTCCTAGGGGCAGAGAAGTTTTATGATCTATAACCATGCTCATCACAGAATTCAGCAAACTTAACATTTTCAAATTCAGTTCCATGATTAGACCTAATGGATGCAAGTTGATTACCTAGTTGTTTATGAGTTTTCTAACAAAAGCAGTAAACATGTCAAATGCTTCATCTTTAGATGTTAAAAACAGTACCCGGGTAAATCTAGAATAATCATCAACAAGTACCATCACATATTTCTTTCCACCTCTGCTCAAGGTTCTCATTAGACCACAAAGATCCATATGGACCAGTTCCAATGTCTTAGTTGTGCTTACCAGTTTCTTGTTTTTGAAGGATGATCTTACCTGCTTCCCCCTTGCACAGGCCTCACAAACTTTATCTTCCTTGAACTTGATGTTAGGTAGTCCTATTACCCAGTCCTTGGAGACTAATTTGTTTAGCTGATTCAGACTAGCATGACCAAGTCTTTTGTGCCACGGGAGGGGATCATTATCTAACACACTTAGGCAGGTGAGTTCATTTTCTGAAAGAGTAGACAAATCTACAATGTAAATATTGTTAGCTCTTTTCCCTTCAAAACAATCTTGTCAGTGGTAAGGTTAGTCACAAAGCATTTGGTAGAGGTGAATGCTACAAGGTTACCTCTGTCACACAATTTTGACATACTGATCAGGCTGTATTTCAAGCCATCTATCAAGTAGACATTCTCAATGGAGTGTGAATCTGTCTTACCTACCTTTCCAACCCCAATAATGTCACCTTTCTTCCCATTTTCAAAGAAGACATTACCTCCCTTTAAGTCCTCAAGTGAAAGGAACTGGTTCTTGCTTCCAGTCATATGTTTTGAGCAGCAACTATCCATGTACCATATTTGGCCACTTCCCCTCACTTGGACCTGCAAAAAGAAATCAAGGGTTAGTCTTAGGAACCCAAACTAATTTGGGTCCCTTTCTATAGGCAAAGGGGTAAATCAAATTTCTTTTAGCCCACCCAGGCAGCCTATTTTTCTTCTGAACAAAAGCTTTGTTCTTTTGACTGGCCTTTTCTTTTTCATTACATTCATTTTTGTAATGGCCAATCTTCCAACAGTGTGTGGCAGATTTTGTTCTCAGAAAGAGTGAGGTACTTGCTTTCAGGATCCCACTTAGGTGCTTGAGTCCCATAGCCAAGTCCTCTTTTGTTGCTAACTGTGATGTTCTTGTAGCCAGGAAGGTGCATCAGAAGCCTTGTTCCATTTGCAAGTTCTGTCTAGTTCAATGTTTTACCTTCCCTAGATCTTCTTTAAGGACCTTTATCTTGCTCATCTTTCTTGTACAACTCATCCTTCATTTTTTCCTAAGTTTTCTTCTAGGGTGAGTTGAGTGTGATCAAGCTTTCCTTTTTAAACCTGTTTCCTAGTTTTCAGTTTTAAGTTCTTATAACCTAAGTTCTAGGACACCTGGTGTCAAGTTCAAGAACCTGGTTCTTCAACTCAGCATTTTTACTAATCACTCTCATTAGCCCTAGATTCTAGATTTTTGCACTTGGCTTTTATGATCACACATTCCCTAGCCAGATCTTCCTTCTCATTGTTAATTATCTCAAGACTCATCAAATGAAGTCTAGCAATAGTTCAGACAACGCTTTCTTTTAGACAGGAATTTAATCTTGTCTTTGAGATGAAGGACACTTAACCTCTTGTTCATCATCTGATTCTCCGATGGCCATTAGTGCTTGTTCATCTCCAGCTTCATCTTCTGAGTCCTCATCTGATGTTTCTCCCTAAGCAGCAACCATAGCCTTTGTTGATCCTTTGTTCTTTTTGGGTTGAACCTGTCCCTTCTTCCTATTCCTTCGTTCAGCCCTTTCTTTCTTCCACTCAATTTCCCATTGAGGACAGTTCTTGATCATGTGATCAGTTTTACCACATTTGTAGCAACCCTCGTTGGTCTGTTTCTCAGGAACCCTTGGTTTGTTGAAGGTTGTACCTCTTGAAGAACCCTTTCCTCTCATCAGGTACTTTTTGAAATCTCTTGTGATCATAGCCATTTCATCATCCTCCAGATCTGAACCTTCAGCTATTCTGAGAGCCAGACTTCTTTCCTTCTTGGGTGCATCCATTTTTCATGTTTGCCTCCTTAGTTCATAGGCAGTGAGATTTCAATCAGCTCATCCAAACTTAAGAAGTTGCAATGTTTCTTTGATTCTTGAATAGCAGTGATTTTGCTTTCCCAAGTGACTGGCAGAACCCTTGTCAAAGTCTTTCTCAACACTTGTCTTCTTCAAGGATATATTCTCCCAAGAGATTTAAGTTCATCTTGTTAGTGTTGTGAACCCTTGTGTACCATCTCCTGGATAGATTCTCCTTCCTTCAACTGAAATTCTCATATTGAGAATATAGCAGTGTTCCTCTTGATCTCTTTACTTGAGGAGTTCCTTCATGAGCCACTTGTAAAGTGTCCCATATTTCCTTTGCAGTTTTACATCTTTGAATCCTGATGTACTCGTCAGGTCCTAGTCCATACACAAGCCATTTCTTGGCCTTGGCATTCTTTTCCCATTTCTTCAAATCTTCAGCAGTGCAGTCAGCTCTTGTCTTTGGCACGTCCACTCCTTCAGCATTCTTCTTTGTAGTAGCCAGGGGACCATCAGTGACTATGTCCCAGAGTTCATAGTCTTCTCTTATGATGTGATCTCTCATCCTGTTCTTCCACCAAGAATAGTACTGACCATTAAAGAGTGGGGGCCTAGCAGTGGATTGCCCTTCCCAGTTTCCAGGTGGTGCACTCATCTTGATATTTTCCTAAGGTGTTAGCCACTTCAAGGATAACCTGCTCTGATACCAATTGATGTTTTAAGAGTCAATACCACAAAAGAGGGGGGGGGTGATTTGTGTGGTACCTAATTTTCGCTTAAGTTGTTTATGGAAAGACCTGGTTCTTCTAGGTGTTCCAACTACTACTGTTTGCGGAATAATAAATACAGAAAAAAAAGAACACAGAGATTTTTACGTGGAAAACACCTGGCTCAAAAGGTGAAAAAACCACGACCTACTACTCAGTAGGATTTTCCCAAACTTCCACTAAAATCACAGAGCCAAAACAACATTTACAAAACTCTTTGTAAACCTAAGGATTAACTCTAATCTCGTTGTAGCACACAGCCTCAACTGTTGCGACAACGTCAAGTTAGCTATAACTTGAACACTTTAGGTACCTAATACAATTGCTTCTATTAAAGCTGAAAGGTACAATTTTAAACCACCTACTACAATTGAACTAGAATAAAAGATAAACACAATGTAACTGGTTCTTCTATCTCGTTCAAGTAGCTTCAGGAGTGCACACTTAAATCACACATAAATTGCTTGCAAAATCGCCTTGCTCTTTTGCTCTCAATTTAGTTTTACTTCTGCGTATGTGCAATACCTGTAAAAGAGAACAATCACTGTCATTTAATAGGTTAGTAATCAGAGTTTGATTAGGACTCAATTGCTTCTCTTCTATCGTAGAAGAGTTCATGATGTTCTCAAACTCTAACACTATCTTCATCCTGGATTTGTTCTCTTCATATAAGGGGACTTTCTCCCCTTATCTAATATGCAACCTTTTCGATCAGATCAGAGATATTGCTGCTTGATCAGTAGTCCTTATCTCCTTCACGTGCATCTCACATGGATTGTGTGATCATGATTATGCTTCACAAGATGGACCTGGTCCATGACTGAGTTCTTTTGTCAATCTTCAAAACTTCACCTATTCTTGGACCAACAGTTTAGTCTTTTTTCAGAGAGATGAGAGACTGAGAGGGGTCTTTGGGGTTAGGGGGGTCTTGTTCCGACACTTTTATATTAATTGAATGGCCAGTTCCCAATCGTTAAATCATGGGAGATCAACGGCTGGGATTGAATCCATGAAAACGGTGTCATTTGGTTGGTGGGAGGCTGGACCGGGTAGGCTTTGGGCTTGGGTTTTTTGGGGCGAATCTAGGTAATTTTTGGGCTGGTTTGGGTATGGCTGGCCCAATTCAATTAAAAAGACTCCCTTTTTAATTACCTCTTAATTTTCTTTTTCTTTAATTAAAAATCCTAAAATTAAAATCCTAAATTATCTAAATTGTAAAATAAACCTAATTACAATAATTATAAAAATTACTTAATCCTAAATTAAAAGTGAAAAATTAATAATCTAAAAATAAAAGGAAAAGTGTAAAATGGGCTATTTTTTGTGATTTTTCATTTTTATCAAACAAATAATTACCAATTAATCCTAAAAAATGTAAAACAAAACCTAAATGCAATGCATGGTATTTTTGGCATTTTTCATGATTTTAATAAAATTAAATGTGCACAAGGATGCAAACAATTAATAAAATTCTACAAAAATTCCTAAAAATGGCAAATAATTAAGAAAACATTTAATTTCTTGGGATTTTATAGGAGTGTTTCATATAGGGCAAAAATCACATGATCAC
Organism: Nicotiana attenuata; assembly: GCF_001879085.1. Classification (NCBI taxonomy): domain Eukaryota; kingdom Viridiplantae; phylum Streptophyta; class Magnoliopsida; order Solanales; family Solanaceae; genus Nicotiana; species Nicotiana attenuata. The sequence continues at coordinate 18,007 of NW_017675782.1, forward strand.
ATCACTTTGTAACAGTAAGTCCCCCTGTCTGTTATAAATGAACTCTTTATTTCATCCATAGGATCCATTTTTATTTGATTATACCCTAAATATGCATCTAAAAAGCTCAATAATTCATGTCCTGCAGTAGCATCAATTAGTTGATCTATATGCGGTAATGAAAAAGAATCTTTAGGGCAGGCTTTGTTTAGATCAGTATAATCTAAGCAAGCTCGCCACTTACTATTCTTTTTTGGTACCACTACAGTACTAGCTAACCAATTTGGATACGTTACCTCGCGGATAGACCCAATTTTTAAAAGTTTCTGCACCTCATCTTGAATCACCTGATTCTTGAAGGAACCTTGCTTCCTTTTCTTTTGTTTGATAGGTGGGTATGATGGATCTTCATTTAATTTGTGAGTCATTACCTCCGGGGGTATACCTGTCATATCTGAATGTGACCAAGCAAAACAGTCTACGTTAGCTTTTGAAAATTCGGTCAACTTACATTTCATTTAGTGGCTGAGGTTGGTCCCGATGTAGACTTTTCTGTCAGGCCAGGGTGCAAATAATACTACAGCTTCTAATTCCTCGATCGTTGTTTTGATGTTTTCATTTTCTTCTGGTTCTTGAATGGTGTCAGGCCTCGAGTCTACATCTGTTCGCCCATGCTTAGTTGAGGTTTGCGTTGCAGCATCCTCAACTTGGTTCTGTGATTGCTATTTGTCTTCGCTTTTTGCACTTGTATCTGCTACGGAATTAATTCTTCGGGACGCTTGTTGGTCACCACGTATTTGTCGTATTCCCCATTGTGAAGGGAATTTGATAACTTGATGCAAAGTGGATGGAAGAACATCCATCTCATGAATCCATGGTCTACCGCGAATCATATTGTAAGCCATATCCATTTCTACTACTTGAAATTTGGTGTCTTTGTCTACTCCTTCTGTGAATGTGGTGAGTATTATCTCGCCTTTTGTCACGACGCTTGAGTTGTCAAAACCGGACAAGGTATGAGCCTTGGGTATCAACTTATCATCACCTTGAATCTCATTTACCACTCTTAACAGAATGAAATTCACGGAACTACCTGGATCAACTAAAACTCGTTTCACATTAGTGTCATGTACAAGTAAAGATATTACCAGTGCATCATTATGTGGGGTTATCATGCCATCTGCATCTGCATCATCAAATGTAATACTATCTTCTTCCAAAACCTGTCGAACCCGCTTCCCGTGTGTAACTGTTATTTTCGACACCTTCCTCGCTGCTATATATGTTACACCATTGATCTCTTCTCCTACACTTATGACATTAACCGTCCTTTTTGATGAAGGGGGTTTTGGGGGATCCTGCCTATTTTTTATATATGCCTGCTTTCCCTTTTCACTAAACAATTCAGTCAAATATCCTTGTTTCAATAAATGTTCTACTTCACCTTGCAGCAATCTATAATCCGTCGTTTTGTAACCGTGATCATTGTGAAACTCGCACCAAAAATCAGGATTTCGCCTGTTCGGATTTGATCTCATTTCTTTTGGCCAGCGTATCTTGTCTCACATGCTCCTTAAAACAACCACCAACTCAGATGTGCTAACATTAAAACTGTAACCGCCGATCTTTGCCTTTGAGTTTTTGTCATCATCTCTCGTCTCTCGCGTGTTTCGTTCTTTTTCAAACCTTGATTATGAACATGACTCTCTATCTCTTGATCTATGATTGTACCCTGGGTTTTCCTGTCTTAAACGTCAGTCTCTTCCTGCTGGTCCCATATAAGGCTCGTACCTGTTTTTTCCGGATATTTTTTCAGTTTTAGCTCGCCTTGAACTTACCCTTTCATCCCTTCGAGATTGAATGATGGTATCTTCTTCTATCCGCAGCTTCGTACTGTATCTGTTATAAACATCATTCCAAGTTGTTGCTGGAAATTCTCGTAGACTTTCCTTGAGTCTCCTCGTGGCTTCTGAACTTTTTTCATTTAGATTGCTGGCAAATGCCATAGCTGCCCAGTCATCTGGTACACGTGGCAACATCATCCTCTCACCTTGGAATCTGTCTACGAATTCCCTGAGCAGCTCTGTATCTCCTTGCTTTATTTTGAAAATGTCCTCCATTCTTTTCTCAACTTTTTGATCTCCCAAGTGCGCTTTGATGAATGAATCTGCAAGTTCAGCAAAAGAATCTATAGAATTTTCGGGTAAAATAGAATACCATGTTAATGCTCCCTTAGTGAGTGTTTCTCCGAATTTTTTGACCAGTACTGATTTAATTTCCTGCTTGGTCAAATCGTTGCCTTTTACACCGGCTATGAATGTAGTTACGTGATCCCGTGGATTAGTTGTTCCATCATATTTCGGAATATCGGGCATCTTGAATTTCTTCGAAATTGGTAGAGGAGCAGCACTTGGCTTCCAAAGTTGTTGTGAGTATTTGTCCATATCTATTCCCTTGATTATAGATGGCACTCCAGTTATTTGCTCTATGCGGTCACTCTACTTCTTGAGCTGTTTCTGCAAAGTTAGTACTAAATTTTGTAAATCAGAATTAACTGGGTTACCTGACCCTCCATCACGGGATTCGCTAGGAGTTCCTCCACTGCCCGAGTTAACGAGTCCTGAGCGAGGATTTTCCAAGGTGTTGTTGTTTAGAGTTGATGTTGGCGGCGCAACTGGCAGCTGGTTAGCGAAGGCCTCAAGAGAATTGCTGACTTGTTGAGCGATTAACTTTTTCAAACCTTCATTAATAGCCTCATCATTTTCAAACTGATCATTCACATTTGATCGAGATCCATCAGGAGTTCCTTCTCGAGATTGTCGAGGAGAATTTCGTGGGAAAGGGACCGGAGTTCCATCGCCTTGCAGATTCTCCTGGTGTTGATGGTCTCCTTGATTGTTGTCATTGGCGTTCGACATGATTGATTTGACGAAAAAGTCGATTTAGAAAGTAATAGATTATCAGATTCTCAGTAACGAAACCAATTTGTTTAACCAGAAAATAGGAATTTCGGTCAAAGCTAATATTTTAGAAGAACTCGGGTTATTGATAATTAAGAAAACTAGATTGAAACAATTAGACTTGCAATAAGAAAGCAATAAGAATGCGTAAAAGTAAATGTATTTCAGTCGTAGTTCGAACGTGTCTCTACAAGTGATATTTTCTTCCCTTTTATAGGAAACATCTTAATTTGACGCCTACTCTTATTAAAGATTGAGCATTAATGACTAATAATATCATTAATGTAACGTTACAATAGGTAATCCTAACTGTTGCGTGAAGATTATGTAATGTTTGGCTCATTGATTGAAGATCTTTGAATCTGCCCTTTATCCTGCCTTGGTTCATTCTGACCGTGTCTCTTCAACTCCTCAATTAGACTGAGGTTCCCGCATCAAATTGTCTCGTGGATATGTTGTTCCATTCCTCTTTGTTTCGTACCTCTTTGTAAATTTGCGACCAGCTGTCATGTTTCTATTGCTCCACATGAATCGCCTTGTCATCAAAAATATTACACGTGTGAAGTCTATTTTTTATCAATACAACGGGCAGTAAAAGAGCTAACTGAAGTAGTTCTAATATAATAATAGTTAGTTGTAGTTCCAGTTATATCTGTTGACATATTACAAGGAGTTAATATATGCAATAAAATTTAAGTGCTGGTAATTAAGTAGCTAATTTAAGTGCTGCATAGGGTAGCTGCTTCTATCAATAATCTCATCCACCTAATGAACACCAACAGCAAGTGGCGAATGTAGCCTTAGAGCTAGCTACAGATTCAATTGAGTTCAGCATTTTCACACGTAACATAAATATACATGTGAAAAATAACAAATGTTAAATTATGGACCCATAATTTTTAATATTACACTCATCAAATTATAATCTTGAATCCGCCTTTGCCAACAGTATGCACCACAACTTCTGGTATACCATATACTAGCTAGAATTTGAAGTAGTAATAAGTTTTGCACCATTTTCTACAACTTTATCTAATTACGGTTTTTCTTTAAAGAATTAATCTACATAGCTGCTCATCCAATCACTTAAACTAAGAAGAGCTGCAAGATCAATCTTATATGTATAATATGTGTAATTAACGTATAATTTATGTGTACCGACAAGAAAAAGTAAACGTCGCGGTTATTTGTATAACTCCTTTTTCTTTTAGGATATTTCCTATATACTGAACATTTATTTCTTGCCTGTCAGTCTTTCTTCATTATCAGCCATGGCAGTTATCTGTTAATGGATCTATAAAAATTGTAGAAATTAAACGACAATTAGTTTCCTTCCAAGGTTTAAAAAAAAAACAGTTTGTAAAATATCTTTTGTGGAGCATTTCTTCTCTCGATTTTTTGTCTAGGTATATGTCTCTGCTAAAATCGGCTGATTATCCATTTATTTTAGTACTAGTTGACAAAAAGAAGCAACACATCTTTTCTTTTTCTCTCTCTAAGTAGTGGCAGAGTCAGGATTTTCATCAAAGGGAATCAAAATATAAAAAAATAAACTCACCAAGAAGTCATGAAGGGGTGTCATTATATAGTATATATACATTTTTTTTAAATTATCGAGCTAAACAATGTAATCTTCCGACGAATGGGTGTCAGTTGACAGTACCCCTTGGATGCATGTGGCTCCGCCGCTAACTCTAGGGTGGTCCTTTTGAAATTAACAGTCTACCCTACTTATGTAGCATCATTAAATAACATAATTACACAAAATCAAAATACAAAACTGCCCGAACGGCCAGCTGATTAACAGTTAATTAGAAATAATTTGTTCATATGTTATGTAGTCTAAACATTTTTCTAATTAGATTGTTTTAAGCCTATCGCGTATATGTCACCAGGGGTTGGTTTCCCCTAGCTGTGTATGGAGATATCCAATAGTATTATGGATGGAACCTTCAATATTGCATTAATATCCTAAAAACCTAATTTTCCTCGCAACTCTCGACTGTAGAGCTCAGGTGAAGGTTTGGAACCCTAGTAGATAGTAGCATAATGGAATCAATTTACCGAGCTGACTTTTGTTTCAACACAAATAGTTTAACTCATCACTACTTCTTAAGGGCGTTAAGATTTTTCTTTTTCTTTTTTTACTACATTGTTATCTTGTGGTAGCATACACTCTAATCCGTACACTCTTCTCCTAACCACTTACTATCTCTTTATAATATTCATTTTCAAGCATAGTTGTAGCTGAAGTAAAAGACCCTTCCTTCCAATCAAATAACTTATTAATTATTTTGCAATCTTTCTATCAGGCAAAATATTTATACCATCCTGCTTACTTTTCTTGTTATATTTATTGATTTTCTGCAGGTTGATATTAAGAATATTAGAGCAAAATAATCATGAATTCAAGCAAGAAAAATGTCGATCAGACGAAGCCAGAAAGCACCAACAATGGCCAATTTTCATGAACTCCATCTAGTTCAAGACAACATTCATGGACAAGCTTTAACAATCCAAGAATCGTGCGCGTTTCGCGTTCATTTGGAGATAAAGATAGGCATAGTAAGGTCTGCACTATAAGAGGATTAAGAGACAGAAGAATTAGACTTTCAGTGTCTTCTGCACTTCAATTATATGATCTTCAAGATAGACTTGGATTAGGCCAACCTAGTAAAGTTGTAGACTGGTTACTTAATGTCACTAAACATGAAATAGATCAACTTCCACCATTGCAAATACCACCAAAATCCGATAATCAATTCCATCAAATAGATGATCATCAGTATTTTGATTCTTCTTTGATAGAAATATCCAAGGGAATTACTACTACAAATGAGCAAGAAAACCAAGAGAGTAATCAATCTTCTTTTTAGGCATGTTAAACAGCCCTATGCCCTTTAATTCCTATTATTATTATTCTGAGCCTAATACCTTCTCAATTGGAACAGAAGACTCCCAAAATAATGTATCACGCAATATTACAATGTCTTTTTCTTCAGGCTCTCTACTATATTTCCATCCAACTGCTACAACATTAACGCCATCCGCACATAGCCTACACATGATTTCTAACATGAACTATGATCAGACCAAGGGGTTTCGTTCACGAGAAGATACTGATCATCATTCTTGAAACTGCTGAATTAACAGCAAACATGGTACTGTTAAATTTATGATTCCCATGAGATACAGAAATACAGTAAGACATTTTATATATCCCTTGTTTGTTTAGACAGTTTAATCTCCTTAATTATCTGCATAAACTCCAATATTATTTTGCTGTTCTTTTTAACAATAAATTAAATGTGTTTAAATGATTACTTAGATTTGTATCTTCTTTTTTCTTTGCTGGGGTTGGAGACATTGGTCTGATTTCTTCCTTTTACCCCACTACAAGCTTTGGTTTGGGTAATTAAGGCGGAAATTGAGGTTCAGTCTGTCATACCCCCACTTAGTTTCGCCCAAGTTTTATCCTGGCCATGGATAGATCACTGTCTGAGTGTTTTTTGGGGTACGTATTAAAACTTCTTTTAGCGATCATATTTCCCTCTAGATTTGGATTTATCATTTATAATGGAAATGTCTTAGCATCGTTCTCAACAATTTTAAGACCACAAGTTACCTCATCTAGATTGAAACGGAGGGAGTAGTAAATTTGCTTGAAAACTTTTCGATCTCCAAGTGTTACCGATCTGAAAAATTCAAAGATATTAACCAACATCTTTAATTTATGGGACCTTGCTTTTGTGTAGCTTGTTGAATAAGGTACTAATTAATATACCCCCTCCGTTTTATCTTATGTGATTGTGTTTAACTAAGCTCAAAGCCTAATATGTTACTTTGTCTTATACAATGTTTACCTCGAAAATACGAGTAACAATTAAATTTGATTTGTGATTTTAAAGATACGTGATTAGATTCAATACCAATTAATAATCAAGAAATATGGAGTAGAAACGAAAGAAATAAGTTAATCAAACCAATATAACTCATCAGTAGTGACCTCGAGCTTAGTAACCTCGACGTGGGTTTAGAGCAATAAGAATAATTAAGCAAGAAAAGTAAAGTAAGAGCAGTGGAGCTAGGGGACAATTCTGATGAACAGTAGGCAAAAAGCAGAAAGTATATTCTTTTCTCAATGATAAGATGATTCTTACAAATGATTGGGGTCCCCTTTATATAATTGGGGAACCCTAAATAAGGTTCTATTTACAGTAAGGAATATTCTTGGTACAACTGTCTAACTGCCTAGTACGGAATCGTACAATCCTATTCCGGAATTTGCGCCATGATTTTGGGGACGTGGCAAGAATCTAGCTCATTCTATTGTAAATCCATGACGGTACTATTTCGGGGTCGAGCATACTCAGCCTTGGTACTCCTCGTACTCCTATCTCTCGAGCACTGCACTCTGGCTTCGAGCTTGAATCTGGTCCACCGAGCTCGAACTCGAACTTGCCCGGACTCGGGCCTAGGATGGACCCTCGAGCCTATAAATCGGAGGCATATGATTTTGACCGTATACAGATAGTCCTGTGTTTCTTAGAGTAAGATAATAAGAAACGATATGATCCTCGCTTTCCGGGAGTCTTTAACAATGACGTCATTTCCGTGATGCAGGCGCTCGAAGCGACTGAAATGTCCCGTCGGTCCACTTCCCAAAACATTGAATGCACGCCAGTACTGGTCGGCCATTAGCGCCGTCGAACCGTCATTGGCCTTCTATAAATATGAGGCTATTCCTTTGAGTAAAGAACTTTACTCTTTCATTACATTTTTCCCTTCTTCATCTCTTTCTCTAATCATCTGTTTCCACCGCCTCTTTAAGCGCTGGAAATGCCAGGTTCTTGTAAATACCACATTCCGACATAGTCTGTATTCTTTAGCTTAAGATCATGGCTAAAACTTCCAAAACGGTCCCCAAAACAGATAAAGCGTCGACTTCTTCTACCTCTCAGCCGGCCAAACCAGTGGTGTCGCCGACTCTTGAAAAAATCACCCCCGGTCCTTACGTAATTAAGAAGGATTTCAGTATAGAAAATCCCCCCGATATCCCGGGCCGATGCGAGCATGCATCTCGATATATTAGCCTAATATCGGAGAAGAACCTCGAAGTAATAAAGAGGGAATGTGGCTAGGGAGACGTGGTCCTAGTTCAGATCTCGAGCCCCGAGGAAAGCATTACTACCCATGTGGAGGATTTTTTAAGTGTTTACACTTACCCCTTCACTTTGGGTCCCCTTGATCCGGTGGTAATCGACTTCTGCAAAACATACGAAGTCACCCTCGGTCAGATTCACCCCTCCTTTTGGTGCATCGTGATCATGCTGCGCTACTTTTTCGAGCAGGCCGAGGGGCTGGAATTCACCCTCAACTACCTGATTCGATTATATTGGCCCCAGCTGTTTCGAGGGCTTATCAAGCTGCAACTTCGAACAACGAAAGCCTTCTTTGCCAGTAATGACGAAACCAAAGATCGAGGCTGGATGAGCCGGTTCGTCAGAGTAAGGACTTCGGATGTCATCCCCAGAGATAAAATGTCGTTCCCGGAGAGATGGAACTTTAATCGTAAGTGGAGTTCTTCTTCCCAGTACTTATTCATATTCAACTATCATGTCTCACAATGCCTTCACCCTTTCTGTAGCCACTGCCTGGGCATCTCACACGGTCCCTGACCTCGAGGATTGGGTCCGAAAATTAGCTGCTACCTCCTCCTACGATGAGCGGAAATGGCGTGAATTATCGAGGGGCAAGTGGGAGGCCAAATATCATGGTAAATTCTCTTCCCAAGTTTCTAATATTTTTCATTTGCTGGTGGCGTCAACTTATTTACGTTTACTTGTGCAGTCATCAGAGATGTATCCGAAATGAGGCCGGCTCCGCCCGGGGAAAAGACTGCGCCCTCGATCCCAAAATTGGGGAAAAACAATTAAAGAAAGAGGGCTTCGAAGCCCGAAGACTCCCAAGGTGAGGTGGTACCTGTACGAAAGCTGAGGAGAATTCGTGTGGACCTGGATTCAGCCACCCAATGCTTGGAGGATGAAGACAACGATGGTGGAGAATCGGCGCTGGTACCTCGAACCAGGAAACCCATCAAAGCCGTCAATGAACCCGATGCCTTGCCACTTGATGAAGGGAGTCCAAATAGAGACTCGGAAAAAACCCTCGAGTACCCCGAGATTGAGATAGTACCTCCTTTTTCAACAAATACACCTAAGGGAACAAGCGCTGAGAGGGCCAAAACTAGCCAGAGTGCCCCGAGCGAGGAGCTCGGGGCCATGACAATAGGTCATTCACTTTCTCTTCCAGCTTACTCCGAAGAGACTGTAAAGGATTCACGGGCTTTGCAAACACCTGATCCGAGGAAGATCCTCGAAGAAAACCCCTTTCGAGATTGCTTCACTGGGGTTGGCGATGTTGTCGACCTTAACGATGCGTCCACCCTCTTCGAGGAGGCTCAACGTCTCCTTTCTCAGGTAAATGTTGACTTTTATTGTCGTAACTTCCTCTTCATTCCTTTCCTTTGACTGACACTTCTTTACCTCGTGTATAGTCCATCGCCAAGCTTAGAGCTGAGCTGAGCCAATGTGAGGCCGAGCTCAGGAGGGTTTCAGATGAGGAGAAAACCTTGAGGCTCCTCTATGGTCAGAAGGAAGAGGAGATTAAGGACCTTCGAGCTGAGTTGGCCAAGGCTCGTAAAAACGAGACCGAGCTGGATGAGTAGGTAACTGTAATTTTAATAGAGTATGGTCTTCTTGGCCTTACTTCGGAGGCAAATACTTCGATGTCTCAGCTGCAGCAGAAGTTGGAGATGATTGGGCAGCTGTGAAGCGAGGTTGATCAAGTTAAGGCTAATTGCCATAGGTGGAAAAAGAACATAGATCAGCTCGCTGCCGATAAGGAAGTTGTTACCGTCCAACTGACCTCGGCTGAAACTCAACTTCGAGGTATTAAAGCAAAGGGTCTGGCCCAAGCCAGGAAAATCGAGGAGTTAGAGGCGAAGCTTGCTAGAGCCCGGGCTGAAGCTGCACAAGCTAAGGCTGAGGTTGAGAAGACGAAGGCCATGGCCAACAAGACCATTGCCGTGTACTTAAAAGATGTTGCGGTTGTTCAAGCGGAGTTGAGGGAGGCCTCCGACTGGGAAAAATGGAATAATGATTTGGCCAAGTGTCAAGGCCGGAGGGAGACTCTCGAGGAAATCCACGCCCGAGGGTTCGACCTTACTGAAGAGATAACCGAAGCAAGGGCGCGAGAAACCGATGCTAGGTTTCTTGTCTCTTCTGATGAAGAAGATGTTGTGAGCGGCTCCGAGGGCGGGGAAGGAGAGGAAGGTGTTCCCGAGGAAGAGGAGGCTTCCAAAGATAGAGCTGCCGAGGGTGCGTTTCCCGAGGAAGTTGCTTCCGGGGACGTAACCCCAAAATAGACTAGGTTCTCTTTTTTCTTTTTTGTGTAAGGGCCCCTCATGGGTGTTGTAAATATACTTTTGTAAAACATCCTTTGTGAATATAAAGAACCTTTTTGCTCTATCCTCAACTTGTGCTGAGTTTCATTTTCCTCTCATTTGTGGAATATTTCGATGATATAACTCAAATGATCAGTTTGAGTACTGGTTTGGACCCAGAACATAACAAGCCCTTAAGTTTTTATTGATCAATATAATACCCCTTAGGGTTTCGTTATTCTTCGAGCTAAGTTTGATTTGTTATGAGCTCGAGATGTCGGGACTCTTGAGCCCGAGTTGAGTGAGAGCAAGGTCTCGTACTCTATATATTTTGGCCCTTAGGCTCTTTTAGATCGGCCCTTAGGCTCTTTACATTGGGCCAATTCGGCCTCTAGGATGGCTATATAATTTTTCCCTCTTTTCGGCTAAAAGACTTAGTGAAAATTTTAATCATGCCTTAGCATTTTTTTTGTACCCGTTGGGTTTTTCGGAGGTTCGATGAATCGGAACCTTATCAATAGTTTGTTTGTGTAAACATAATCGAATACCTCTTGAGGTTTTTTCGAAGGCCGATGTTATCGAAGCCTTTAGATTATTCTAGGGCTGAATTTATCGAAGCCCTCATTGCTTTTGCCGAGGGTAGCCTGATTTAACAGGTTTTTTCAAAGTGTTTGAAGGCCTTTAATTTATGGCGGAAGTCGTACGTCTCCGAGCCGCATTATTTCGGCCGTAGCCTTTATATGACCGTAGTCTTTAGTATGGCCGTAGCATTTTATATGGCCGTAGCCTCTAATTTGGCCGTAGCCTTTGGGTGTGTCTTTTGGACTTGTTTCCCGATAACCTTTTGAACTTGTTCGAAAAGTTATTCCCCGAGTATATTGGCCTTGGCCTTTGCTTAGGGGGGATGCCTCTTTGAGGTCTTATGAGTTCGAGTTTGTGATGGCTCAGGAGAGCTGACTGTCGATGACAGTCGCCGAGTATCTCGGGGTTACATTCGTGCTTTGGCCCTTGAGCCGTTTCCCGTAGGATTATAAGTGTAGAGCTCGTATAATAGTAGACTTATTTGAGACACAAAGTGTTTTTGATATAAATAGGAAGCTTCTTCAAATAATTGATACATGCGTACATGTTGCCGTTGAGGCTCGACTATTCTATACGGACATGGTTCATCTGACCGTTTGGCCCATTACAAAGTTTTCTTATCGAGGTCCTCTTAGGCGTGAAGTATTTTCCATGAAAATATGACCTCCGAGGGTGATGCCCCCAGTATTCGAGGTTTATTGAAAAGAAGCCTTGGATACTGTTGAGTCCTCCTTAGGTAGCATATAGTTGTTGCCTCGTTAAAAACCTCGTCGGGAAAAACCATTTTGGGACAAAATCCGATCTAAGGGAAAAAGAGTGCAGCGCATCTTTAAAACCTAAGGCCTTCGTGCAAATAGGGTGTCTTCGAGAGCTTCGATCGAAAATATGCAATGAGTTAGTTTTAAACTCAAACGGACAAAAAGGATATAGCTATACCTTAGCAGTAGTACCGTTTGAGTAATGATACGTTCCAATTGTTTGGTAGTTTATCACCTTCCATTGTGCCAAGTTTGTAGGATCCTTTGCCGACAACCCCGAGGACTCGGTACGGTGCTTCCCAATTCGGGCCTAATTTCCCTTCATTTGGGTCTCGAGTATTAAGGGTAACTTTCCATAGAACTAAGTCCCCGATTCTTAAATGTTAGAGATTGGTCCTTCTATTGTAATACCTTTCCATCCTTTGCTTTTGTGCGGCCAACCGAACAAGGCTTGCTTCTCATTTTTCATCTAGCATATCGAGGCTAGTGTTCATGGCCTAGTGATTTGACTCCTCCAATGTGTGTCGAAACCTAGTGCTGGGTTCTCCGACTTCGATAGGGATGAGGGCCTCGGATCCATACACTAAAGAGAACGGGGTATCCCCCGTGCTGGACTTCGATGTTGTTCGATATGCCCAAAGGACCTCGGGTAGAACTTCTCTCCATTTCTCTTTTGCATCGTCCAACCTTTTCTTTAGGTTTTGAATGATAGTTTTGATTGTTGACTCGGCATGTCCATTTCTAGTTGGGTGGTACGGTGCCGATAATATCCTCTTTATTTTATATGCTTCGAGGAACTCCGTCACCTTGTTGCCGATAAATTGCTTTCCGTTATCGCACACAATCTCGGCAAGTATCCCGAATCAGAATATGATATGGTCCCAGATGAAGTTAATAACTTCTTTTTCTCGGACATTCTCGAAAGCTTGTGCTTCCACCCACTTAGAAAAATAATCAGTCATAAATAAAATAAACATAGCTTTACCTGGGGCCGTCGGCAGAGGGCCAACTATATCCATTCCCCATTTCATGAAAGGCCACGGGGATAAGACCGAATGGTGTTGTTCTCCGGGCTGATGGATCATCGGTGCAAATCATTGACACTTATCACATTTTTGACAAATTCTTTGGTATCCTTTTCCATGTTATCCTAGTAGTAACCTGCTCTGATGATTTTGCGAATCAAAGACTCGGCGCCAGAGTGATTCCCACAGGTGCATTCATGAATCTCTCGAAGAACACAATCGGTGTCCCCCGGCCCCAAACATACCACCAATGGTCCATCGAACGTTTTTCTGTATAATGTTCCATCCCCGTCTAGGGCGAACCAAGTAGCCTTGGTTCGTAGAGCCCTCGATTCTTCATGATCCGATGGGAGTTTTCCATTCTTCAAATAGTCAATATACTTGTTCCTCTAGTCCCACGTCAAACTTGTCGAATTTATTTCGGTGTGACCCTCTTCAACCACAGACTTCGATAACTGGACGACAGTCCCTAGGATGATGTCATTTTCTTCAATCGAAGATCCTATATTGGCGAGTGCATCGGCATCGCTATTTTGTTCTCGAGGCACATGTTCCAGCGTCCACTCTTTGAAGTGGTGCAAAGTTACTGTAGTTTTTCCAACTTCTGTTGCATTCTATCCTCTCGAACTTCAAAACTTTTGTTTACTTGGTTTACCACTGATAGAGAGTCGCACTTAGCTTGGATGACATGCTCCCAAGCTTTTAGCTAGCTCGAGACCTGCAATCATGGCCTCATACTCGGCCTCGTTGTTAGTCATTCTAGCAGTTTTAATAGATTGTCTAATGGTATCACCCGTGGGTGGCTTCAAAATAATGCCAAGCCCGGACCCCTTCACATTCGAGGCACCGTCTATGAAAAGGGTCCATACCCCCGATGATGTACCTGAACTTAGCAAGAGTTCCTTCTCCACTTCGGGTACAAGGGTCGGCGTGAAATCGGCCACGAAGTCAGTTAAGATCTGCGACTTGATGGTTGTTCGAGGTTAATATTCGATATTGTACCCACTAAGTTCGACGGCCCATTTGGCCAATCGGCCCGATAGATCGGGCTTATGCAAAATATTTCGAAGTTGGTAAGTGGTTAATACACATATATGATGACATTGAAAATATGGTTTTAGCTTTCTAGATGCGCTTATTAATGCAAGTGCTAATTTCTCCAAGTGAGGGTACCTAGTTTCAGCATCCCCTAGAGTTCGGCTTACGTAATAAACAGGAAATTGCGTACCTTGCTCTTCTCAAACTAGTACCCCACTCACCGCTATCTCTGGCACAGCCAAATATAGGTAAAGTTTTTCGTCTTCCTTCGGGGTATGAAGCAAAGGCGGGCTCGATAAGTATCGCTTTAGTTCCTTCAGGGAATGTTGGCACTCCGGGGTCCATGCAAAACCCTTTTTCTTTTTGAGCAGGGAGAAGAAACGGTGATTTTGATCGGACGACCTCAAAATGAACCGACCCTAAGCAGCTATTCGCCCTGTTAGCCTTTGTATGGCCTTCATGATGTCCACGATCGTGATATCCTCGATGGCCTTGATCTTATCGGGGTTAATCTCGATACCCCGATTCGACACCATGAAGCCGAGGAACTTACTCGAGCCGACTCTGAAGGCACACTTCTCCGGGTTAAGCTTCATGTTGTATTTCCTCAAGATTTTTGAATGTTTCCTGCAAATGAGCTAAATGGTCCTTTGCGCATAGGGACTTAACCAACATATCATCAATATAAACTTCCATTATTTTACCTATTTGTTCGTCGAACATTTTGTTGACTAGGCATTGGTATGTAGCTCTTGCATTTTTTAGCCCGAAAGGCATTACGTTGTAACAATAAGTTCCAAATTTGGTAATAAATGAAATATTTTCCTGTTTCTCCGGGTTCATCTGAATTTGATTGTACCCGGAGTAGGCATCGAGAAAAGTCAAGGTCTCGTGTCCAGCCGTGGCATCGACCATTCGATCGATGTTTGGCAATGGAAAAGAATCTTTCGGACATGCTTTGTTCAAGTCCTTATAGTCTACACACATTCTAAGTTTGTTTCCTTTTTTAGGAACTACAACTACGTTGGCTAACCATTTTGGGTACTTTACCTCCCGAATGGATCCTATTTTAAGAAGTTTGGTTACCTCGTCCTTTATGAAAGCATGCTTTACCTCGGACTGAGGCCTCTTTTTTTGCTTCACCGATTTGAACCTGGGATCGGTGCTTAGCCGATGTGTGGTGATTTTCGGTAGAATCCCTGTCATATCTAAATGGGACCAGGCAAAGCAATCCATATTATCAATAAGAAATTGAATGAGTTTTTTCCTGAGTTCGGGGGTCAATCCCGTTCCCGTGTATACCTTTCTCTCAGGCATGTATTCGATAAGTATGAACTGCTCCAGTTCCTCGACAGTTGACTTGGTTGCATCCAACTCTTCGGGAACGACGAAGGTTCGAGGAGTGAGGAGATCCTCTTCTTCGTCTTTGATTACCTGTTGTTCCGACTTCATCGAGATTGGGGGCTGTGATCGCTATTTAGCCGCCTGCTTACCTTTGGTGATTGATTTCTCCGAGGTCAAAGGCTCTAGTATCAGCACCACTTCCTCGATGGCAAACATCTCTTTTGCAGCATGTTGCTCTCCATAGACTATTTTTCCTCCTTCTTCGGTTGGGAACTTCGTCATCTGGTGAAGAGTTGAAGGCACTGCCCTCATGTTGTGTATCCATGGTCTCCCGAGGTGTGCATTATACCTCATGTCACCCTCGATGACATGGAATCTAGTGTCTTGTATGGTCCCAGCTACGTTTACTAGCAAGATAATTTCTCTCTTTTTGTTTCACTTGCCTTGTTGAAGCCATTTAGGACCCGGGATGCAGGTACAATCTGATCTTGTAGACCGAGTTGCTCCACGACCCTCGATCTGATTATGTTCGCTGAGCTACCTGGATCCACCTAAACATGTTTAATTTGAATTTTATTTAAAAGGATAGAGATTACCAGGGTGTCGTTGTGGGGCTTAGATATGCCTTCTTCTTCTTCGTTACAGAATGATAAGACGTCCTCGGGCACATAGCTCCGATTCCATTTTTCCCTTGTAATTGACACCTTGGTGCGTTTGAATACAGGTGTTGAGGGACATCGACTCCGCCAATGATCATATGGATTACATGTTATGGTTCTTCTTGCTCATTTTTCCTTGCATCTCTCTCCCTAAAGTGATTCTTAGCCCGATCACTTAGGAATTCTCGAAGGTGGCCCTCGTTGAACAACCGAGCCACTTCTTCCCTTAGCTGCCTACAATCTTCTGTTCTATGACCATGTATTCCATGATACTTGCACATCAAGTTCGGGTTCCTCTGAGAAGGATCGGTCTGTATAGGTCTGGGCCACTTGGTGTCTTTAATTCTCCCAATAGCTGAGACGATCCCTGACGCATCTATGCTGAAGTTGTACTCCGATAATCGAGGTGCCTCTGCGGGATCGGTATGCTTATCGAATCCGCTTTTACTCATGAGTCCCCAAGAAATTTGACCTCGATCGTCTCTCCGATCATTTCGAGGAGTGTTCCGACCTGAACCGTTGTTCCTTCGATTGACATACGGTTGATACCGTTCCTTGTTCGATCTCGATTCTTTGTTTGTATCCCTCGGGGGCTTGACCGCGAACCTGTTAGGATGAACCGAACCCGAGGGGGCTCCCAACTGATCGTCCTCGACCCTGATTTTTGATTGATAATAGTTGTGCACATCTGACCACGTCACAGCTGGATACTCGATCAAGTTCTGCTTTAATTTTCGAGACGCAATCGAGCTCCTTTCATTCAAACCCCACATAGGCTTGTACTGCCCAGTCATCGGAGACTGGTGGTAACTCCATTCTTTCCATCTGAAACCTGGACACGAACTCCCTTAACATCTATCGTTCCTTTGTTTTATTTTGAAGACGTACGATTTTCTCGTGGCCACCTTTATGGCCCCGGCGTGTGCTTTCACAAAGACATCTTCTAACATAGCAAACGAGTCAATAGACTTAGGAGCTAAGTTGTGATACCAGATCATAGCTCCTTTCGACAATGTTTCTCCAAACTTCTTCAACAAGACTGATTCGATCTCATCGTCATTCAAATCATTTCATTTGATTCCGCAAGTGTACGAAGTAATATGCTCGTTGGGGTCGGTTGTTCCATTATATTTAGGTATATCAGGCATGCGAAACTTTTTGGGAATGCGCATCGGAGACGCACTTTGAGGGAATGGTTTTTGTATAAATTTTTTGGAATCTAATCCTTTCAGAATTGGAGGTGCCCCCGGTATCTGGTCTACACGGGAGTTATAAGTCTCCACCTTCTTATCATTGTCTTTGATTTTCTTTTCCCTGGACTCGATCCTCTTAGTGAGCTCTTCGAGTATCTTCATAATCGTGGGGTCAGTCCCCGAGCCACTTTCATCTGGTCTTTCTAGCGCTGGTTTAGTACGTCGAGAGTTTAGTGGTTCGGCAGTATTTGGAGTTTTATTCTGACTCTGAAGTTGAGCGATGGCGATTTGCCGAGCCTGCAGCATCTCAAATATCACTTGGAGGCTGACTCCTCCATCTCCTGTTTCTGGTGTTCCTTGGTCCCCTGGTTGGGCTTCCCTGCGTACACTCCCTTCGGGGCCTGCACCTAAGTTGGTGTTTATAGCAATGTGTGAACTAACATCAACTGGTTCCATGTTTGACACTTCCACAGGGTTTATCGGTGGTACACCGACTCCTACATTGTTGTTTTCACCAAGACCTTCGTTGTCATGAACAGGTGCCTTTGTGAGCTAGACATGTTTCAGCCTGAGAATCAAAAATTTTTGACAAGAAAAAGTGTAAAAATAACGTGTGTAATGAGAATCAGTAAAGAAACAATCACCATTATTTTTAGCCCCGGGTGCCAAACTGTTTACCTCGAAAATACGAGTAACAATTAAATTTGATTTTTGGTTTTAAAGATACTTGATTAGATTCAATACCAATTAATAATCAAGAAATATGAAGTAGAAATGAAAGAAATAAGTGAATCAAACCAATATAACTCAGCAGTAGTGACCTCGAGCTTAGTGACCTCGAGGCGGGCTTAGAGCAATAAGAATAATTAAGCAAGAAAAGTAAAGTAAGAGCAGTATAGCTAAGGGACAATTCTGATGAACAGTAGGCAAAAAGCAGAAAGTATATTCTTTTCTCAATGATTAGATGGTTCTTACAAATGATTGGGATCCCCTTTATATAGTAGGGGAACCCTAAATAAGGTATATTTCTATTTACAGTAAGAAATATTCTTGGTATAGGTGTCTAACCGCCTAGTACGGAATCGTACAATCCTATTCCCGGATTTGCGCCATGATTTTTGGGACGTGGCAAGAATCTAGCTCATTCTGTTGTAAATCCATAACGGTACTATTTCGGGGTCGAGCATACTTAGCTTTGGTACTCCTCGTACTCCTATCTCTCGAGCACTGCGCTCTATCTTCGAGCTCGAATCTGGTCCACTGGGCTCGAACTCGAACTTGCCCGGACTCGGGCCTAGGATGGATCCTCGAGCCTATAAATCGGAGGCATATGATTTTGATCGTATACAATATTCCTTCTGTCTCATTTGATGATAATTGTTATGGTATTTGATTGGATATAGAGTTTAACAAGGTTTTTTAAAAAAAAAACTTACACATTCGTCTAGCTATAAATCATCTATTTAGGATAAAAATATATCATTATTTTATTATATCTATTAAAATTATGTTATATTGTTCATATAAAATATATCATTATTTTTTTAATAGACTAAAAAAGCAAAAGTGTTACATACAGAAGCATATATATCTCCCATCCATATTTCCGCGCGACTAGCTGTCAACTACCTAACTTCATAGCAAAATAAAAGTATGCATTTATAGATGTATGCATGTATGACTCCTACGTCCTTTATACGGCCACCACTTTTGTCAACAGCATCACTATTAATCACTTGCTCTTTAAGTTGTGGCCTAAAAAAGATAACATACTGTCTCTGCTGTCATGTCATCGTGTTTGATTGTATTAGACTCAGGTGCCAATGTATAATAGTGGCGTTCAATTCATTTGAACACAATATAAAAATTTACTAATATTGTACCAATGGCAGGTCTGAACGCATAGGTTCAATCTGAAAAAAATCATAAGTTTGAAAGTACAACGAATACAACGCGAAAAACCTTAAAAATTAGTTAAACCTTAAAAATCATAAGAGTGCATCTATATTTGCTATCAGCATGTCACCAGTCACTATATCCAAGAAAATTCTAAAGAATGGTAGTTGCAATAACTTCAAGTTGGGGCTAAGGTTCCTTTTTATGAGGTGACAACAGATTTTTGTGGTGCAAGCAAAAGAAAAACAAAGTAATTTAGAGGCCGTTTGGACATAAGTTTTTATTTTGTTTTTTTTTTTGTTTTTTTTTTTTACGTTTTTCGAAATCAGTGTTTGGCCATAAAATTTTCAATTTTCACTTGAATATGAATTTTGGAATTTTGCGAAAATTTGGAAAACTCCAAGAAGTTATTTTTCAAAATATTTACTCAGATCACTAACAAAACTTGAAAAACTATCCAAAATTATATTTGTGTCCAAACACAACTCTAATTTCAAATACCATTTTTACTTGAAAAAAAATTTATTTTTTTTCCCGAAAATTTACAATTCTTATGTCCAAACGCCCACTTAGTAGTACACGGTATGTTAACACAAGCAATTTATAAAAGAATAGCCCCCGGCGAGGATCGAACTCGCGACCTTTCGCTTACGAAGCGAACGCACTACCACTATGCTACGGAGGCCTTTCCTGCTGTTATTAGTCAACAACTAATATTACCTAAAGAAAGGAGAAATAATCCAACGAGGCTAAACCAAAGGCAGATCCAAATTTAAACTAGTGTTCTTTTCTGACTTTTTGTTGATTGTTAAATTTTTTCTAAAGCACTTGCAAAATTTATAACCAAACCTCATATTTTTCGAGTAACTTTTTGGGTGAAATTTACGAAATACTTAGCAAAATTAATGTCTCTTCGCATAATATGAATTTCAAATTATGTGTCACGCTTATTTCCAGTTCATGGATGGGATATGCAATAGGGAATATCAAATCTGAAGAGTTAGTTGGCAGTTGCTATTATTATGGAAGAATTGCAGTTGACATTTTAATTAGCACTAGTTTCTCGGCATGTGCGTTGCACGTGAATACCGATTCATGTAGTACATAATTTTTTAAAATAATATCAACTAATATTAAACAACAATTTGAATAAATAATTACTCATGAAATAATAAAGTACAAGTTTCTATGAATGATCAATACGTATAGTAGAATTTTATGTCGAGATCAAGATGATTGGATCTCGTTTGAACCTACGTATTAGATGAACAATCAAAGTTTAATTAGATTATGTAATTTTATTTTATTTTTCCTATTTCGATTTGGAGAGGTACAAACATGTAAAGAAGAGGATAAAACCATCAAAAACACATCCTTTAATCTTTTCTCCAATTTCAACATTCTTTGTTCGAGTTATTTTCGGCGCAAAGAAAACCTACCATTCCATAAGAGTTATTAAATCAAAGAGCACGTATAGAAGCCTTTCTTCTGTTTCCTACTCTTTATAAGATGTCATACATTTGGAAGAAAGAATAAACTCACATCAAAAATTAAAACAAATGTTGTTAGCCCAAAATGCGATCAAGATTTTTACTTCAACAAATGTTATAAATAAACAACCAATACAATAGAGTTAATTTCATTAAAGTAACATAATCAAACCAAAAAAACAGAGAAATTATATCGGCACTATATTAAATATTATATTCGAAAGAGGTAAGTGGTTTGATCAAAGCATCAAATGTACACTGGCACTTGAGAGAGACCAAAACATGAAAGGCAGAAAAATCCGTTTAAATATATGCATTTCAAAATCATGAAATTATAAGACATCTGTCATATAATTTATTGCAAATAGTTTCACCAAAATAGCAAAAGATACAACAAATAAATAAATAGATGGTTAAGAATATAGAATCATATTTTTGTTACCACTTTCATTTTGATTCATCTGTTGAAATGTTGTCTACTTCCACCATCGGGGCAAAAATTTGAATTGTGGATCTGCCATTTGTATGTGAATATTCCTGCAATGATCAAATCAAATAAATATGATACTATTAGAGATACACTTACAAGTCGTTCATTAATTTTCTCATTCATTATCTTTGCCTTATTAACTCCATACATAATACTACTAAAAAAAGTCAAAAGATTAAAGAAAGTTATAAAGGAAAGTAAACTGTTAGAACTGTTACCGCCACTCCAATGTTGTGAAGTCAAGCTTTGATGTCAATTTCATTTGCATATATCTGCCACCGAAAGGACTATAATTAAATTTATGAACCCCAACACTCATATAATTCTTCTCTTTATTTGCTTGTCTAGAGAATAGTCATCTTTTGTTTTTGTTCGGATGAATAATAAGAAATAAATGTGTTGCAAACCAACATTTGTTTTAAGTTTTTGCGAACCATCATGACTTTTCGTGGCTCTTCAAAATTTGTTCTTCGAAATAACTATCCTTTTTAAGTAGGAAATTTATGTTAATTAGAAGGGTACTTTTGTAATTTAATTTTTAGGCTATGGGCTTCCCACTTTTAGAGCTTGTTTGGATGGTTGTTACCCATTGTATCGTATCGTATTCTTACTTTAAATACAATGTGTTTTAATTATTGTTACTTTAATTTTATTGTATCATATCTGATAATAGGTGAATTGAACTATGATTAAGCCCCAAAAGAACCACTTTCTTATAGAGTTTTTATTGTAAAAGTGATAGCAAAATGCTCTTATTAGTGCTTTTCATGTTTTTCAGGTTACATACATTAGAAGAAGGCTATGGAGTGGTTTTGTATCATTTATGGAAGAAAAAGAAGCCAACCGCATCAAAGTCGCCGAGTGAACCATTTGAAATACACAAACGAGGCCTGGAGGTGAACTGCCGCGATCCCAGCGTGGGCGCGGTAGGACCGCGGTGAGCTGTCAGAGGAGATTCAGAGAGGCCGTTTGGCCGCGGTCCCAGCGTGGGCGCGGTAGGACCGCGGCAGGCGACGGGAACTTAAGGGACTGAAGTGCAAATTCCGGAATTCTTAGTCCAAAACCCAATTTAAATACTAGAACTCGCCCAAAGGAGGTAGGCAACATTATTAGAGAATACTTTGGAAAGAAAAACAATTGTGAGAGATCACCTAAAACATCTCTATTTCTTTTCTTCTTTATTCTCTTGCAATTCACGATTATGAATCTTTTAGTATTTGATTTACCCATTGTCATGAGTAGCTAAAAACCTTAATCTAGGGTTTTGGTGAAACCCGTTGGGGATGATTTGGTTGTTATATTAATATAGTATTGAATTGGTTGTTTATCTCTATTTGTTCAACTACATTTTGATTGTGGTTAATTGGAAGGATCCTCAATTAGCCGTCCTATTTATTATGTATCTGCTTGAGAGAGAGTGCATATTTAGGTAGTTGTTTGAACAACATCACTCCCGGAGTATAGGCGAGAGTCATAACCGAGGGTTTAGAGGTTGGATTAGAGATAACGATACCTCGAGTGCGATCTAAGTGAACTGTAATGTGAATCTAGCTAGCGTAGCTTGAGAGAGTGCGTCTAGTAAATTATCATAATTGCTTGAGAGAGAATTATGGTAGCTGGAGAGTTCATGATTGATAGAGGCAACTAAGTCACAGCTATAAGAAATATACAACCAAGGAAATCAACAACGGGGGAAACCATTACCTTAGACCTTTATTCTAATTGTTTACAATTCAAGCACAGTTAGTTTTCAGCTGTTTATT
Source organism: Nicotiana attenuata (assembly GCF_001879085.1). Classification (NCBI taxonomy): domain Eukaryota; kingdom Viridiplantae; phylum Streptophyta; class Magnoliopsida; order Solanales; family Solanaceae; genus Nicotiana; species Nicotiana attenuata. The sequence goes on from NW_017675782.1 coordinate 40,628, forward strand.
TATTTTCATTCTTGTCTTCTTGGTGATATTAAACAGATACAGCTAAGCCTTAGTTCTCTGTGGGATTCGACTTCGGACTTTTAGACCGGATTATATTTGCAGCGACCGCTTATCCTTTTTAGGACTAGAGTTGGGCGTGATCAATATCGTTAAATTGGTCGTCACATAACGACGAAATGTGCCACTTTATGTAACGACCGATTTGGTGTGGTCGCGTCGTTACATTATCTTTTTCTCTCAATCTCACCTATATTATTATTAAATTATTTTATTTTATCATTTACCCTACCTTTATATATAGTAATTTTATCTTGTATCATAATTTTTCTTTATAATATTGCAAGTTTATTCTTCATATTGCTGGTGCATGATATCATGAAACGATGGCAAACGGCACAATCCATCCAAACATTGTATTTATCAAACGACACAGTACAATACAATACAGTACGATACGATACATTATGAAACGATGCGTAACAACCATCCGAACAAGCTCTTAATATAATATGATATGATACGATGATATTAGAGCGAAAAGTAGCAGTTATTGCAATTTGAATCTAAGAGTTACAGAATATCATGAGAATAGGCCAATTCACATTCTTATTGACACTGGTGGTACCCATAACTTCTTGGATACTACCTTCGTCGGTAATTTGGGACATCCGGTGAAGAGTATTAACACTCATAATGCGAGTGTAGGTGATGGACGTATTATGCGTAGGGGTGTCAATGGATATTTAAAAATCGATTAAACCGACCGAACCGTACCGTACCGAACCGATTTTTAGGTTTCTTTTAGTAAAACTGTAGGTTTTTATATAAATCTATAACCGTACCGATAATTAGGGTAGGTTTTTTATTTTATGAAAATAAACCGAAAAAATACCGAACCGTACCGAATAAATTTACAATGTGGAAAATATATTTATATGTTAAGTTTAAAAATAATAAATTATTAAATTTTTTCTTGGGCCTTGGAATTATGTTAGTTACAAGCCAACAAGTAATTAAACTCAAAATCCTAATTCCCAAACCTATTATGCTTCTTCTATTGAAACTAAATTATTTTCATCATATTCACTAGCAAGGTATTGTAGCGATTAGGAGTAGCAACCAACAATTTGAATATATTTCCTTTAGTATGAATAAGATTTATCTTTTTGAAATGTTTAATTAATCTTCTATAGACTTTATTCTTGAATCTCAACTTGGTTAACATCTTTCCACTCGTGTGATTTATATTTTCTTTGTATTTGCTTAGTTTCGTTTACGCTGCTGTAGAATATGTGATGAATCTATACTCTAGCCATGTTTCATATTTTCTTAATTCATTACCTTTTAAGATGTAAAAATATCTAGAAAGTTTTGCTAAGTCATATTAATTACGTATGTTATTGCAATCTACTTCTGCTAGTGACTTATACATGAGATTTAAAAAAATTACCAAAAATTTACCGAACCGTACCGATACCGAAATGATTGGGACGGTTTCGAAAAGTCAAATTTTGGTTATACATAATAGAATAACCGAAAAATTGGTATGGTACAAAATTTATAAAATAACCGGCCGAACCGAACAATTGACCCCTAATTATGCATATTAATGAAGCTTGTGTGGGATTCTGTTAGATGCTACAGTATACATATTTTATTTCGGACTTTTTAGTCATGCCCGTGGGATCCTGCGACATGGTTCTAGGAGTGCAATGGTTGTCAACTCTAGGAGATATTAAAATGAATTTCGGTATTTTGACTATGGAGTTCATGTTTAATGGGAAAAAAACATCTGTTGAGGGGGTAAAAATTGCACGGGGCGCCCTATTTGGGCGCCCCCTTTTAACCTGTACCTGCTTTGTCTTTCTGTTTGCACCCATACCCACTTTTTTGTTAAAAGCCATTTGAAAAGACTATTTTACCCTTTTTTGTTAAAAGACTACTTTCTCTCGAAGATACGCTAGTGCTCTACTGTTTCTCTCTCCCGTTATTCGCGTTTTTCGATTTGCTCTTCTCAGAAATCAAACGGTTTTCGTCATTCTTTCGAATTTTCAACTGCTAGTCGCCGTTGTTCCCATATTACGATTTAATCACAGGTACATTGCATTAACTTTCTGGGTTTTGTTTTATGATTTAATTTCTGATTTTGGGTTTTCATATTCATGTATTTATGATATGGTTTAGTTTGATAGGTTGTTCATGTTGTTAATGTAATTTCTATAAATTCTTCTGTGATTCGACGTTCAAATTTTTAAAAATTTTCAGAGTTAAACAGATGATAATGATACTTTAGGATAGGAGCTGAAGTTTTTTTCATGTTTTGGCATTATTTTTGGATTTGAATTTGTGTTTTGTTTTTTTGGCTGAATGTTTTGTGCTTGCCGAAGTTTTTAGTGCAATATGATTTTTTAATTTAGCCAGTGTATGTGGAAAACTTCAGCCTCCTGCTGAAGTTTTTGAGTAATAACAAAAAAACTTCAGCTGCTTGGCCGAAGTTTTTTTAGTGCAATATTAATTTTTAATTTAACCAGTGTAGGAGGAAAACTTCAGGCTCCTACTGAAGTTTTTGAGTAATAACAAAAAAACTTCAGCTGCTTGGCCGAAGTTTTTTTAGTGCAATATTATTTTTTAATTTAACCAGTGTAGGAGAGGAAAACTTCAGGCTCCTTCTGAAGTTTTTAAGTAATAAATAAAAAACTTCAGCTGTTAGGCCGAAGTTTTTTTAGTGTAATATGATCTTTTTAATTTAGCCAGTGTATGTGGAAAACTTCAGCCTCCTACTGAAGTTTTTGAGTAATAACAAAAAAACTTCAGCTGCTTGGCCGAAGTTTTTTTAGTGCAATATCAATTTTTAATTTAACCAGTGTAGGAGGAAAACTTCAGGCTCCTTCTGAAGTTTTTATGTAATAAATAAAAAACTTCAGCTGTTAGGCCGAAGTTTTTTTAGTGCAATATGATTTTTTTAATTTAGCCAGTGTATGTGGAAAACTTCAGCCTCCTGCTGAAGTTTTTGAGTAATAACAAAAAAACTTCAGCTGCTTGGCCGAAGTTTTTTTAGTGCAATATTATTTTTTTAATTTAGCCAGTGTATGTGGAAAACTTCAGCCTCCTGCTGAAGTTTTTGAGTAATAACAAAAAAACTTCAGCTGCTTGGCCGAAGTTTTTTTA
>NW_017675782.1:44586-49064 GCF_001879085.1 Nicotiana attenuata
TTTTCCAGTATCCGTTATGTGTTTGGTGCTATGAGCGCTTCCCAAATGTTCGGATGAGGTATGTAGCAGAGGATGAGTACCTTGATATGCCTCAGATCCCCAGGATGTTACGTTATGTATGCGTGGGAGAGCCTAAATTTCCTGAACTTTATTATATGTTCAAAACTCATGAAGTAAGTTACTTTTTATTTTGTAATAATATGCTGATGTATTAGTTTTTTTCTTCTCATAATATACTTTTTTGTATTAAACAGAGATATCGCGACTTTAGGATATTGGATATAATTCCTACAGAAGAGGAATTGAATGCAATGCCTTTAATTAGGAAATTACCGTGCAGTAGGATTCGTTCAAATGTAGATAATGCAGTTCCTTCAACTGGTAAATCACCACTTACTCTGAGTCGACCAAACGAATTGAATCGAAATCCTGTCATTGGTAAATCACCACCTACAAAGAGTCGATCAAAAGAAGTGAATTAAACTCATGACATTGGTGAATTACCACGTAGTTGGAATCAACCAAAAGAACTGAATCAAACTCTTTTTATTGGCGAAGCATCTCGTACCAAGAGTCGTTCTACTCCATCTACATCTGACTTTGATGAAGATGAATTACTTGATAAAATATGCTCTGTAAGTTTTTATCTGAAGTTTTTTGGGTTTGTTTTTGTAAAAGTACAACATGTTTTTTGAGCTGAAGTTTTCTTCTATATTTGAATTTTTGTTGTGTTATCTATTGTAGAGGTTAACGACGGAGGTTCAAAGGCAAAATGAAAAAGAAAGAAGCACAATCGTGAACGAAGTTTTTGATAAGTTTAAAAAGGAGGAGCGAACTGCTATTGTGGATGTTGTTTTTGTAAAAGTGAAAGTAAGCTAATTTATAGAGAAGTCTTTTTATTTGTGCTCATTTTATTCCGATTAATCATTTTTAGTAATTTTTTTTCTAGGAATATTTCGATGAGAAGTTTGAACAATTGTTTACGATTGTCAACAAATCAAATGGAATGGATCGAGAATATGACAGGATGAATGACTGTTGTGAAGATCCATTGGCTTTTGAAGGCGATCAAAATGTTCATGAACAAGTTGAAGAGCAACGTTCCAGTCCTGATAGATTGAGCAGATATGTAAATGATGAAGCACATTTATCAACTAAGAATATTGGTAGTGAGGAAGGTGCTCATAATCAAGTTGTCGAGACTGAAGAACATATTGCTCATGATGCATTGCCTAATGTCGCAGATGATAATGCTACATATAATGAAGCGGCTGTCGGAGGCGTTGAACTTGTTCAACCACAAGGTGGAGAGAAAGGTGCAGATGATCAAGTTGTTGGCACTGAAAAACATTCACCGAGTTGTGCTTCGGAAAGTGATCAAGAACCTGTTGGTACTTCAAATCTGAAAGACGATCGGTATGCAGGAGTAATAGCAATTTGCAATGAACTTCTAGGTGTTGCTACATAGGAAATTGTTACTACAGGTACAAATTACAAAACATATTTTTTGGTGAATTTTTTGGTTTCGTAACTGGTGAACTTTCAGCTATAGAGCTGAAGTTTTTTTTATAACTGTCGAGAGCTGAAGTTTTTTTTATAACTGTCGAACTTCAGCTCTAGAGCTGAAGTTTTTTTTATAACTGTCGAACTTCAGCTCTAGAGCTGAAGTTTTTTTCTAGATAAGTGTTGAAGTTTTTGTTTGTGATTGGCTAACTTTAGCCTTGTTAGAGTTGAAGTTTTAATTGTTTTTTTTATAATATCCTGTAGTGAAATTTTCACTACATGTATAAATTTTTTTGTGTTTTATATATAGAAAAGTTACTTGATGTATTCCCCCTCTTTTATGAATATGCAGTGGAAGTTGAAACTAGTTGTGGTTCAATTGCCACAACTCAAAAACTCTGTGATGATGCTCATTTGAATGAAGGTAAAGTTGAGAAAACCCTTTCAGAGAATACTGCAATGGTTGTCGGCGTTGATTCAGAGTTGAATGATGCTGGAAATGCTGATATTGAGAAAGGCATGCAGCCTGGGGAAAGCACAACGGAAGACAAACGTGAAGGTATTCTATAGATCATGAATTTATTATATTTGATCGAAGTATATTTTCTACATTTTGAAATTTTACATATTTTATTTTCTTTTTTATATTTTTGAATGATTTTTCAGAATTATTGGAGGCAGGTCGAAAAGAATTCGGTGAGATTCTGAAGCAATATGAAAAAGGAGAAATACATATATTCACACCTGTTGAGTCACAGACAGATGTGAAGTGTGTTGGTATTATTTCATAAAATTTAGTGAGTATTATTTATTAATTTTTTTTTGCATGAAGATACAGGATCTATTGGAATGAAAACACCATCTGTGTCGCAACACTTAGACCAGGTAATTATTTTCTGCAATTCGATTACTGTCTTTTTTTTGCCTAATGTGTATTCTGTATCAGTTTTATTTATGTTTATATTTTCCTTGCTTTTGCAGATCTCATCTGATGCATCAGAACTGCTTCCAAAACCTAAGAGAAGGAAGATTTCTAGTTCTCCTATGTGTGATACCAGTGATATCCCCAACTTCAATATCTGTTCATTTTCACTTGGTAGTACACAAGGGGCTGATTCAGAAGGTAATTCTGTTGCTGTTGGTGTTCGTGAAGAGACAGAAGAACGTCGTGAACAACAGGGAATTGATCAAGCATCCGCCACGATGGCTGTAGTTCCCCACCCTGCTGCTATACAACAACATTTAGTTGTGACGGAAAGAAGATAAAAAAGGGAAAAGGATGCGTATGGAGAGTATTTGGTTGAGATCTCCTTATGTAGTTTATAGGAAAAAGCCAAGGGGGAAAGATTGGATAGTAGGAAAGAATAGAAGAAGGTGTCCCTTCCAGTATGTTTCTCAAGACAGGGGATTGATCCAAAGATTTAAAAAGTGGTTGGAGATGGATGCCAGTGAATATGATTCCAATCCATTGAGATTAGCCGGACTTCATATTCAAAAATCATTCTTTACCGAGCTTATGGATCCTGACTCTGATCTTGCGGATGAAGTAAGTTATTAACTTTATTTTTTGAATTGGTTTTCAACTGTATTTCCCAAAAGTTCAGTTTATTTTTTGTAGTATAGCTTTATTCATAGTAATCTGCTGAATTTTTTTAGCTTATTTGCTAAAACCGAATATGCTTAAGTTTTTTTCATGCTGTTTTGTAATTGTGTAGTGTGTTTTTTGTAGACTTCATAGTGGTAATTTCACATGTTATCATTTGTCGTTGTCCATTTGCAGCATATTGATGTGGGCGTATATTACTTGCGAAAAAAATATTGCTATCACCTTCCACGTTATACAAAAGCAAAATGTGCAGTAACAGATTTATTTTTCGATCAATATATGACTATCCTGGATAGTGTTCATCCTTCAGAAGAAAAGTTGAAGATAATTGAGAAAAGGAAGCAAAAGAGAATGCAGATTCTTAAGAGCAAATCAAAGAAAAAGATGACATCCAAAGAACAGTTGAAAATAGAAGAAGAAGAAGAAGCGGTTATTAAGCCACTTACGGACTTTTGTTGGTATGAGGAAGAATCAGCGAATGAAAAGGTGGCCAACTACGTAAAAGGCCTTAACCTTCCCTGTGGTATCTCATGGGCATCTTGCAAAAAAGTATTCTTTCCATTTCGACTTAAGCCAAGGGAAGGCCAGATATCTACGCACTACTTTTTTGGATATCTCGACTTTGAAGATAAAATTATATATGTGTATGATTCCATGGGCAGTGTAACATACAAGCGTGCGATTGAACATGTCAAAATTTATGCCCGGTTGATTCCATATTGTCTCAAATGCTTGAATTTTGGGGAACTTAATAAATATTATGGGGACAGTCCTGTGGAAGAATTTAAAATTAAGTGGATGCACACACCGAAACAGATTAACAGGTATGTGTTTCACATATGTTTTACGATGCATCTTATGTTTATTATATTTTGCCCTTGTCTTAACTATTCTTTAATTTCTTTTTGATGTGTTTTTTGCAGTGTTGATTGTGGTATATTTGCTCTTAAGTTTATGGATATGCGGTTGATGAGAGAAGATGTCTTCAATTTTAATCAAAGTCAAATATTGGAATTCAGGACAGAATTGGCTGCCAATCTTTGGGCTCATGGAAATTGGAAAAAAGATAGCGGCTATGAAACTCCAGAAGAACGAGAAGGACATGATTATGGAGATTTTGAAGAGTCTCTGTGTGAATTTTTTGATTAGAGGATTGGTTAGTTTTACATAATTTGGATTAAAGAATATATATTAATTATTTTTTTAGTTCACTTTTGTGTCATTTACCAACTACTAGCATTTACTATTTTTTTTTAATTGCATTTACCAACTACTAGCATTTACCACTTACATCTTTTGCCAAGTGCTTATGTTCTTACATTCAATTTCTCTGAAACAAAAAACAGGTAACAATCTCTTCAGCATTTAT
>NW_017675782.1:56924-60009 GCF_001879085.1 Nicotiana attenuata
TTTTGTAAGTAATAACAAAAAACTTCAGCTTGCTTGGTACCGTAAGTTTTTTTAGTGCAATATGGTTTTTTAATTTAGCCAGTGTATGTGGAAAACTTCAGCCTCCTGCTGAAGTTTTTGAGTAATAACAAAAAAACTTCAGCTGCTTGGCCGAAGTTTTTTTAGTGCAAAAATTTAGCTAGTGTAGAAGGAAAAGTTCAGCCTCCTTCTGAAGGTTTTAAGTTATTACTTAAAAACTTCAGCTCCTAGGGCTAAGTTCTACTAATATATCACACATTAAATTAGAATTCAGTGAATTAATCAGAAAACATTTTGAATTCTGGAGATGAATTTGATTTGAAATATGGAATTTATATTCCTTCACTGAAATTCGTCAAACAACCAGAAAACATATAATTCAAAAACTATTTTGAATTCTGGAGATGAATTTGAATACTTACAATGTATTTGAATTTGAATTTGAATATGGAATTCGAATACGAGACGCGTTCTCAGGAGGAACTGACTGATGGAGGAGATACGGAGGAGATCTGTAATTTGAATCTGTGAATACGGAGGAGAGACGCACTTTTATATGTTTTGGAAGGGGTATAATGGTCATATTAACACAGATTTTCTGTTCGTTGGTTACGAAATCAATAATTTTTAAAAACAGGGTATATGTTAAAAGGTGGCATAAAAAGTGAGTACCGCTGCAAATCCCCCGTTCTTTATCCATTCTTATGGACTCTATTAGGATACAATGAGCCCACCAAGTTGCCCAATATATCCTTATGGACAAATAACACCTACAATGATCCAAGAGCCACCATGTGTAAAAGGATACTATCCAATCCATCAGCCTAGAAAACGAAAAAAATAGGGCAAATACATGATCGGTCGGTCGGCCTAAACTAACTGCATCCGCTAACCAAAAAGTATATATATATATATTGTGACGACCCAAAGGGTCATCACCTATTTTCTCATCCATTCCGTGCTTTCGAGGCCTTAAATATGTGTTAAGCGCTTTCTGTAAAGTTTGGTCGAAATCGGACGTCGTTTCACGTGTTTCGGACTATGAGTTCAAAGCTTGAAAGGTTATGAAGTTTAGAAGAAGAATCATGTGTTTTGAGGCTTGATTCAATGATTTTGATGTTATTTTGGCGATTTGATCGCGCGAGTAAGTCCGTGGGATGTTTTTGAGGTTGTGTGCATGTTTGGTTTGGAGCCCCGAGGGCTCGGGTGAGTTTTGGATATACATCGGATTGCATTTTCTCATTTTTAAAAATCTGGTATTTCAGTGCTGGTGTCTTCGCATTTGCGAAAAAAATGATCGCAAATGCGATATCGCAAATGCGACCACTTGATCGCAAATGCGAAAAAGGGGAGACTTTACTTGGGTCGCAAATGCGACAATATGTTTGCATATGCGAGGGCCGCCCAGTCGCAAATGCGACGTCTTCCTTCGCAAATGCGGTAGCCCCATTTTCCCTCTGTGTTCGCAAATGCGGGAGAAAGGCTCGCAAATGCGAGGTAGGGGTCATCGCAAATGCGATGAAATTTTCGCAAATGCGAAAATTGCCTCCAGACCCAAGTTCGCAAATGCGAACTAAAATGTTCCCAATTCCCACGCCTGTTTTGTTCGCAAATGCGAACCTCTGTTCGCATTTCCCATATCCGAGGCCCAGCAAATTTTATACTTAGTCGAAATTTCACCACTTTTCACCATTCTTTCAAAACCCAAACACCATAGGCGAATTTTCAAGAGCAAACTTCATCCCAAATCACTTGTAAGTTAATTTTTACTCAATTCTTTCAATCTTTAACATCATTAAACATGTTTTCCACTTGAAATCAAAGATTTTCATGGGTGAAATTGGGATTTTTGGGTAGAACCTAGGTTTTCTATAATTTGGGGAGTTGGACCTCGATTTGAGGTCCGATTTCAAAACAAATTATATATTTGAACTCGTGGGGGAATAGGTAGCCAGATTTTGGTTCGAACCTCGATTTTTGACCTCGTGATCCCGGGGGCGATTTTGGAATTTTTGGAAAAAAAAACTTGGGAAACTCATTTTTATGCATTCAAATTGATTCATATAATGTTTATTAAAGTAATTGAGCAATTTGTTATTAGATTCGAGCGAATTGGAGGTGGAACCACGAGGTAAAGCAATAGTTGAGGATTAAGTGGATTTCAAGGCTTTGAGGTAAGTGTTTGGTTTAACCCTAGCTTGAGGGAATAGGAGTTGAGTCTTGTTGCTAACTTCCATGTGATCGAGTACGATGTATAGGCATGGTGACGAGTATCTATACATTGGTGTCTAGCATGACCGTGAGTCCTTATAATGTGATTATCATGAACTTATTGTGAATTTCATGTTTATTGGAGTATTTCCATAGATTGTGAATAACATGTGAATGGTGATATGATAATTTGATTCCTAGGAGCATTGGCTCGAACTGTGATATGAATATTGAAAGTATATGAAATGACCTGATTCATTGAGGAGCGTCGGCTCCAGTTGTAGAACGAATTGCGAAAGTATAAGTGATAATTGAACCTCTGGAGCATCTGCTCGAGTTGTGAAAAAGAATTGTGAAGTAAAAGCGAGAAAGAGGAGAGATCATTATGTTGCCCTCTTGGCGGGCTATTGTTGGGTTGTGATTCCTCTGCATTGTGTTCTTAACAGATACTAGGGTCGCTCAGGTTAATGTTTCCTTGTGTCATATGATGACTATAGTTATAGATGGGTTGGTTGGGTGTGGTAGTCGGTAGATATAGCTGAGGTGGTCAAGTGTGGTAATAGGTTGGTTATAGCTGTGGTAGTTAGATGTTGGAACTAATGTGGTGGTTAGATGTTGGAACTAATGTGGTTATAGTAATCCCCTTGCCAGAATATTTGAGATGATGTTTTGTTCCCTTACTGGGATGTCGTTATATTGTTGTTTGTGACGGAATATGAGATAAGAATTTCTTGGAGCTTGGGCTCCAGTGATATCGTGGAGTAAGAAAAGAAAGAAAGGGAAAGAGTTACTGGTTATTCCCTTGCCGGACGTTTTGTTGATTCTGTTGTTGGTTTTTTTTTCCCTCCCTTGCCGG
>NW_017675783.1:0-8943 GCF_001879085.1 Nicotiana attenuata
AATACATCTCTACCCAGATCTGGTGTCACTAACTCACGAACTTCTACAGAATGCTAAATACAAAGTCTGAATAAAAACACAGTACTGTCTGATCCGATACAAAGGAAATCAAACGAAAAACAAGGATAAGAGAGAGACTCCGGGCCATGCGGACGTCAGCAAGGCTACCTCGGGAATCTCTAGACTGAAGTCTGCTCCCAATGCTCCTACTGCTGTCCAAAAGCTCCTGCTCCGGTACTGTGATCTGTGCAAAAAAGATGCACAGAGTGTAGCATCAGTACAACCGACCCCATGTGCTGGTAAGTGTCTGACCTAACCCCGGCGAAGTAGTGACGAGGCTAGACAGGACTACCAATCAACCTGTGCAGATATATATATACAAACACTACAAAAATAACAGCGGAAAGTAATAATTAAGACTGGGAGGGGAACATGCTTTTGGGGATAACAGATAAAATAGAACGGTAGGAATAAATAAGGAAAACTACAACTAATCTCTTCTAACACAGAATACGTGGTCGGCGTGCCACACGATCCCATTTCATAATATATAAGTGGTCGGCGTGCCACACGATCCCATTTCATAATATATAAGTGGTCGGCGTGCCACACGATCCCATAATATATAAGTGGTCGGCATGCCACACAATCCCTTCTCATAATATATATATATATGGTTTCCCGGCAAGGGAACAAGTATCAATTCAACTATCCCGGCGAGGGAGAATACAAGTAAACAGCTAGTTCCCGGCAAGGGAGCAATGACAATAACTTACACGTCCCGGCAAGGGAATAATTACATCTCTTTCACTTTCGTTCATTTCTTACTTCCTAACCAAGTCATAATGCGAGCCAACGCTCCAAGAGTTTACAAGTCATATTTCCTCTTCATACTGTTCACATTATATAGCAACCATCATTCAAACAAGGAAGAGTTACTACAGAATCCCAAATAAGCACAAATAAGGACTCACGGTCATGCTAGACACCGGTGTATAGATACTCGTTACCATGCCTATACACCGTACTCCACATTTAGCAATTAGCAAATAATACTCTAATCCTATTCCCTCAAACCAAGGTTAGATCAAACACTTACCTCGAATGCTCCAAACTGAACTCAAGCCTCTAGTATAGCTTTACCCGTCGAATTCGGCTCCAACTCAAGCAAATCTATGAAATAATGACTTTACAATATTAATAATAGCTAAACAAACTAAACCCAATGCCTAAATATGAATTCCTAAGCTTTCTTCCCAAAATTCCAAAAATCGACCCCGGGCCTGCTTGGTCAAAACACGAGGTTCGAACCAATTCCATGTTACCCATTCCCCCACGAGCTCGGATATACAATTTGTTTTCAAATTCGACCCCAAAACGAGGTCTAAATCAAAGAAAATTGAAAAGCCCTAACTCTTCCCTTTTCCCCCAATTTCAACCCTAGATTACATGATTTGAGCTTAGGAATTTGATAGATGATGAAGGAAATTGAAAGAAACAAGTTAAACAATACTTACTCAAGAAGCTTTGGTGAAGAGATGCTCTAAAAATTCGCCTAGAAGCTGTGGAGAAGAAAGGGTTCGTGTATTTGGTGAAAATTTCCCTTCACTGGTCTGTTTGGGGCATTTTAAATAACTGGGTGAATTTGCCCTTCGCGTTCGCGGAAACAAGGTCGCGTTCGCGAAGGGTTGGCTTAACAGACTGTCACGTTCGCGATGAGAAGGACACGAACGCGAAGAGAAGGACTGGGGGGTCCAGGGGATTGGTCTACGCGAACGCGTTGACCTATACGCGAACACGATGAGATAAGGCTGGAACCCTACGCGAACGCGGTCCAGCCATCGCGAACGCAGAGAAGGAAAGAGGGTTGGGCCCTCAGAGTTCAAGGACTCTATGCGAACGCGAAGGGGGAATGCGAACGCGATGAAGGACTCGCTCGAGGCTTCGCGAACGCGAACAAGGCGTCGCGAACGCGAAGAAGAAAAGACCTGAGCACCTGATGCAGATTTTCTGCAACTTTTCTAAGTTCGAAATCACTCTGAAACACCTCCGAAACACTCCCGAGCCCTCGGAGCTCCTAACCAATCACATGCACTAACTCAACAACATCCTACGAACTTAACCATGCGATCAAATCGCCAACATAACATCAAAAACGAGGAATCAAACCTCAAAATCATCACTTTTTCATCAAACTTCATAAACTTTCATTTTTTGATATTTAGGTCCGAAACACGTCAAATGACGTCCGATTTCAACCAAATTTCACATAAAGCGCGTAAACCACATATAAGACCTGTACCGGGCGCTGGAACCAAAATACGGGCCCGATACCAATGCTTTCTAATCCATTTTCATTTCAAAGTTCCATATAAATTTCAGAAAACAATTCTTTAAAAATTCATTTCTCGGCTCGGGNAACACGTCAAACGACGTCCGATTTCGACCAAATTTCACAGGAAGCGCTTAAACCACATATAAGACCTGTACCGGGCGCTGGAACCAAAATACGGGCCCGATACCAATGCTTTCTAATCCATTTTCATTTCAAAGTTCCATATAAATTTCAGAAAAACAATTTCTTTTAAAAATTCATTTCTCGGGCTCGGGACCTCGGATTTTGATTCCGGACATACGCCCGAGTCCCATATTTTTCTACGGACCCTCCGGGACCGTCAAATCACGGGTCCGGGTCCGTTTACCCAAAATGTTGACCAAAGTCAACTTTAATCATATTAATATCAAAATTCATCAATTTTTACACAGAATTCATAATTAAGCTTTCCGGCTACGCGCCCGGACTGCGCACGCAAATTGAGGCAAGTAAAAAAATAAGGTTTTCCAAGCCTCGAAAGCACGGAATGAGAGAGAAAACAGGTGATAACCCTTTGGGTCGTCACATTCTACACCTCTAAAACAACCGTTCGTCCTCGAACGGACAAAAGAAGGAAGTACCTGAGTCGGGAAATAAATGGGGATAACGGCTCCGCATATCAGTCTCGGACTCCCAGGTCGATGCCTTAGGAGGCTGACCTCTCCACTGGACACACACTGAAGGAAAACTCTTCGACCTCAACTGTCGAACCTGCCGGTCTAGAATAGCTACCGGCTCCTCCTCATAAGACAGATCCTTGTCCAACTGGACAGTGCTGAAATCTAACACGTGGACTGGATCGCCGTGATACCTCCGAAGCATGGACACATGAAACACTGGATGCACGGCTGACATGCTAGCGGCAAGGCAAGTCTATAAGCCACCTCTTCCACACGATCGAGAATCTCAAATGGTCCAATGAACCAATGGCTAAGCTTGCCCTTCTTCCCAAACCTCATCACGCCCTTCATAGGCGACACTCGAAGCAAGACCCGCTCACCCACCATGAAAGCTACATCCCGAACCTTGCGATCTGCATAACTCTTTTGCCGCGACTGAGCCGAACGAAGCCTGTCCTAAATAATCTTGACCTTATCCAAGGCCTCCTGAACTAAGTCTGTACCCAATAACCGAGCCTCTCCCGGCTCAAACCATCCCACTAGAGACCGACATCGCCTACCATACAATGCCTCATATGGAGCCATTTGAATGCTGGACTGGTAGCTGTTGTTGTAGGCAAACTCTACTAAAGGCAAAAACTGGTCCCACGAGCCTCCAAAATCAATGACACAGGCTCGGAGCATATCCTCCAATATTTGAATGGTCCTCTCGGACTGACCGTCCGTCTGGGAATGAAATGATGTACTCAACTCAACCTGGGTGCCCAACTCTTGCTGGACCGCTCTCCAGAAACGCGAGGTAAACTGCGTACCCCGATCTGAAATGATAGATACCGGCACACCATGAAGGCGAACAATCTCTCTGATGTAGATCTCAACTAACCTCTCGGATGAATAAGTGGTTGCAACAGGAACAAAATGCGCTGACTTGGTCAGCCTATCAACAATGACCCAAATCGCTTTCGGGTCAACGGGAGTCCGGTAACTAAATCCATGGTAATCCTTTCCCACTTCCACTCGGGAAGCTCAATCCTCTGAAACAAACCACCAGGCCTCTGATGCTCATACTTAACCTGCTGACAGTTCAAACATCGAGCCACATATGCAACAATATCTTTCTTCATCCTACGCCACCAATAATGCTGCCGTAAGTCCTGATGCATCTTCGCGGCGCCCGGGTCAATAGAATACCGAGAACTATGGGCCTCCGCTAAGATCAACTCTCGAATCCCATCGACATTGGGCACACAAACTCGCCCTTGCAATCTCAAAACACCATCATCATCTAAGGTCACCTTCGTGGCACCTCCACGCTGCACCGTGTCTCTCAGGACACACAAATGGGGATCATCAAACTGTCGATCACGGATACGCTCCAATAATGAAGAACGAGCAACCGTGCAAGCTAACACTCTGCTGGGCTCAGAAATATCCAACCTCACAATCGATTGGCCAAGGCCTGAATATCCAAAGCAAGCGCTGGCTGGCCGGAATATAAGCAAGACTACCCATGCTGGCGGACTTCCTACTCAATGCATCGGCCACCACATTGGCCCTCCCCGGGTGGTATAAAACGGTAACATCATAATCTTTCAATAACTCCAACCACCTCCTCTGCCTCAAATTCAACTCCTTTTGCTTGAACAAGTACTGAAGACTCTTGTGATCAGTGTACACCTCACACGTCACGCCATATAGATAATGCCTCCAAATCTTCAGAGCATGAACAATGGCTGCCAACTCTAGATCATGAACTGGATAATTCTTCTCGTGGATCTTCAGCTGCCTCGAAGCATAGGCTATGACTCTGCCATCCTGCATCAATACTGCACCAATTCCAACACGGGAAGCATCACAGTAGAATGTATAAGGCCCTGAACCTGTGGTTAAAACCAATACCGGTGCCGTAGTCAGAGCTGCCTTGAGCTTCTGAAAGCTCGCCTCACACTCATCTGACCATCTGAACTGGGCACCCTTCTGGGTCAATCTGGTCATCGGAGCTGCAATAGATGAAAACCCCTCTACGAACCGACGATAGTAGCCTGCTAACCCCAAGAAACTCCGAATCTCTGTAGCTGATGCTGGTCGAAGCCAGTTCTTGACTGCCTCTATCTTCTTCGGGTCCACCTGAATACCCTCTGTTGATACAACGTAACCCAGAAATGCAACCGAACTCAACCAGAACTCACACTTGGAGAACTTGGCATATAACTGACTATCCCTCAGAGTCTGAAGAACCACCCTAAGGTGCTGCTCGTGCTCCTCCTGGCTGCGGGACTACACCAAAATATCATCAATAAAGACTATCACGAACATGTCCAAATATGGCCTGAACACTCGGTTCATCAACTCCATGAATGCTGCTGGGGCATTGGTCAACCCAAACGACATGACCAGGAACTCATAATGCCCGTACCGAGTGCGGAATGCTGTCTTAGGGACATCGGATGCCCTAATCCTCAACTGGTGGTAGCCAGATCTCAAGTCTATCTTTGAAAATACCCTTGCTCCCTGAAGCTGGTCGAACAAATCGTCAATCCTCGGCAGTGGATACTTGTTCTTTATCGTCACTTTGTTCAATTGCCGGTAATCAATGCACATTCTCATCGAACCATCCTTTTTCTTCACAAATAACACCAGCGCGCCCCAAGGCGAAATGCTAGGTTTGATGAAACCCTTCTCAAGCAAATCCTACAACTGATCCTTTAACTCTTTCAACTCTGGCGGGACCATGCGATACGGCGGGATAGAAATGGGCTGCGTGCCCGGAGCCAGATCAATATAAAAATCAATATCCCTGTCGGGCGGCATACCCGGCAGGTCTGAAGGGAAAACCTCGGGGAACTCCCGAACAATAGGAACAGAATCAATAGAATGGACCTCTGCGCTGGAATCGCGAACATACGCCAGATAAGCTAAACACCCCTTCTCGACCATGAGTCGAGCCTTCACATATGAGATAACACTGCGAGTGGCATGACCTGGGGTCCCTCGCCACTCCAATCGGGGCAATTCTGGCAAAGCCAAGGTCATGGTCTTGGCGTGATAATCCAAGATAGCATGATACGGGGACAACCAATCCATCCCTAATATAACATCGAAATCCACCATGTCTAAGAGCAATAGATGAACACGGGTCTCAAGACCCTCAAACACTACCACACAAGAACGATGAACTCGGTCGACCACTATAGAATCACCCACCGGTGTAGATACATAAACAGGAATACCCAAAGCATCACTAGGCATAGTCAGGTAGGGTGCAAAATAGGACGACACATATGAATACGTAGACCCAGGGTCAAATAGCACTGAAGCATCCCTATCACAGACCAGAATAGTACCTGTAATGACTGCATCTGAAGACTCAGCCTCTGGCCTGGCTAGAAGAGCATAACACCGGGGCTGGGCCCCACCTCCCTGCACCATCTCTCTGGGACGATCGACTGCTGGCTGGCCTCTACCTCTGGCGGTCCGAGCTCCACCTCTATGATCTCTACCTCCACCTCTATGGCCCCTACCCCCGCCTCTAGCTGGCTGGGCGGCCTGTGGATCACCTGATGCCTGAATCATAGGACGAGGACCCTGCTGCTGAGAGCTGTCAGAAACTCGAGGGCAATACCTGGCAATATGTCTCGTGTCGCCACACGTGTAACAAGCCCTCGGCTGCTGAGAATAGCGGAGTGGTGGTACGCTGATGGGTGCTGATAGGGAACTGAAAAGCTGCTTATCAGAAGACTGCGACTGAGAGCCATGACCACCTGTACCATGTGAGACCTGTAGGGCTGACTGAAAGGGCCTCGGAGGATGGCCTCTACCATAAGAGTCCCCACCTCCAGACGAGGTACCACTAAATCTACCTGCATGACGGGGCCTCTTATCTGACCCATGACCACCTGCCCGTGCAAGAGCCATCTCAACTCTACGGGTCGCATTAGCCGCCTCCTGAAAAGAAATCTCACTCACGGCTTCCATAGCCATCTGGAGACGGATCGGCTGAATCAACCCATCAATAAACCTCCGCACCCTCTCTCTCTCGGCGGGGAATATAACAATAGCATGGCGTGCTAGATCAATGAACCGAGTCTCATACTGAGTGGTTGTCATAGAGCCCTGCTGGAGGCACTCGAACTGCCTGCGAAGAGCATCTCGCTGAGTAATTGGGAGAAACTTCTCCAAAAACAACTCTGCAAACTGGTCCCAAGTCAATGATGGCGACCCTGCTGGTCTGGATAAACAATAGTCTCTCCACGAAGTCTTGGCGGATCCTGGGCAGGACGCGGAGATCTATTGATCAATATGAATCTCGAGAGTTGATGGTTGATCGCCGCCTCCTTGTCCTGGAGGCTCTCCGGCCGGGGAGGGCTAGACGAAAAGTGGCAAAGTCGACCCCATTGGTCTCCACAATACCCATAGTCCGAAGAACCTCATGGCAGCTATACAAGAAATCCTGGGGGTCCTCTGAAGAAGCACCGCTGAATGTGGTGGTAAAGAGCTTGGTGAACCTATCCAGTCTCCACAAAGCATCTGCGGACATAGCCGCCCTATCGCCGGTCTGAGTCACAATACCCGGCTGAACTACCACAGTTGGCTGAACCACTGGAACCTGTGCCTGGGGAGCTACCTGCTCCGGAGTACGTGTAGCAGAAGTCTGAACTCCTCCTCCAGCCTGAGAAGTGGCTGGTGCTACTGGAAGCAAACCCGCTCTAGTGACGCTCTCCACAAAGCCTACCAATCTGACCAGAGCGTCCTAAAGAACTGGGGTGGCTATGAACCCCTCGGGGACCTGAGCTAGGCCCACCGGAGCTGCTGGGGCTGGAACCTCCTCATCATAATCAGCATGAGGCTCCACCTCTGGGACTGCTCCTCGAGGCTGAGCTCTGCCCCTGCCTCGGCCTCTGGCACGGCCTCGGCCTCGCCCTCTGCCCCTCGTAGGAGCTGCTGCTGGGGGCTTGGGCTGCTGCGCGGTAGAAGAGGAAGCACGTGTTCTCGCCATCTGCGAAAGAACAGAGTAGAAAGACAATCAGTATTTGAGAAACAGAATCGCACGACAAGAAGGAACAAAAGTGAAATTTTCCTAACTCCGTAGCCTCTGGGGATAAATACAGATGTCTCCGTACCAATCCCTCAGATTCTACTAAGTTTGTCCGTGAGTAGCGAGACCTATGTAACCTAGGGCTCTGATACCAACTTGTCACGACCCGAATTTCCCACCTTCGGGAGTCGTGATGGCGCCTACTAATAGGAGCTAGGCAAGCCAATTAATTTAATACCTCTCTTGACAAAATCAACAGTCTAAAGAAAGACGAGACAATTAATATAAAAGCTGAAGTCTCAAAACATAAATAACTGAAACCAAGTACGGAAGCTCAAATACATCTCTACCCAGATCTGGTGTCACTAACTCACGAACTTCTACAGAATGCTAAATACAAAGTCTGAATAAAAACACAGTACTGTCTGATCCGATACAAAGGAAATCAAACGAAAAACAAGGATAAGAGAGACTCCGGGCCATGCGGACGTCAGCAAGGCTACCTCGGGAATCTCTGTACTGAAGTCAGCTCCCAATGCTCCTACTGCTGTCCAAAAGCTCCTGCTCCGGTACTGTGATCTGTGCAAAAAGATGCACAGAGTGTAGCATCAGCACAACCGACCCCATGTGCTGGTAAGTGCCTGGCCTAACCCCAGCGAAGTAGTGACGAGGCTAGACAGGACTGCCAATCAACCTGTGCAGATATATATATACAAACACTACAAAAATAACAGCGGAAAGTAATAATTAAGACTGGGAGGGGAACATGCTTTTGGGGATAACAGATAAAATAGAACGGTAGGAATAAATAAGGAAAACTACAACTAATCTCTTCTAACACAGAATACGTGGTCGGCGTGCCACACGATCCCATTTCATAATATATAAGTGGTCGGCGTGCCACACGATCCCAT
>NW_017675783.1:9259-14715 GCF_001879085.1 Nicotiana attenuata
AATCACATCTTTTTCTCTTACGTTCATTTCTTACTTTTTAATCAAGTCAAAAATCGAGCCAATGCTCCAAAGAGTTTACACATCATATTTCCTTCTCATTCTCTTCATATCATATAGCAACCATCAATTAAACAAGGAAGAGTCACTACAGAATCCCAAATAAGCACAAATAAGGACTCACGGTCATGCTAGACACCGGTGTATAGATACTCGTCACCATGCCTATACACCGCACTCAACATTTAGCAATTAGCAAATAATACTCTAATCCTATTCCCTCAAGCCAAAGTTAGATCAAACACTTACCTCGAATGCTCCAAACTCAACTCAAGCCTCTAGTATAGCTTTACCCCTCGAATTCGGCTCCAACATAGTCAAATCTATGAAATAATGACCTTAAAATATTAATAATAGCTAAACAAACTAAACCCAATGCCTAAATATGAACTTCTAAGCTTTCTTCCCAAAATTCCAAAAATCTACCCCGGGCCCGCTTGGTCAAAACCCGAAGTTCGAACCAATTCCATGTCACTCATTCCTCCACGAGCCCAAATATACAATTTGTTTTCAAACTCGACCCCAAAACGAGGTCTAAATCAAAGAAAATTGAAAAGCCCTAGTTCTACCCAATTCCTCCAATTTACACCCTAAATTACATGATTTAGGTCTAGGAATTTGATAAATGAGGTTAGAAAATGAAGAAAACGAGTTAGAGAATACTTACCCAAGAAGCTTTGGTGAAGAGATGCTCTAAAAATCGCCTAGAAGCTGTGGAGAATAAAGGGTTCGTGTATTTGGTGAAAATTTCCCGTCACTGGCCTGTTTTGGGCATTTTAAATAACTGGGTGAATTTGCCCTTCGCGTTCGCGGAAACAAGGTCGCGTTCGCGAAGGGTTGGCTTAACAGACTGTCGCGTTCGCGATGAGAAGGACGCGAACGCGAAGAGAAGGACTGGGGGGTCCAGGGGATTGGTCTACGCGAACGCGTTGACCTATACGCGAACGCGATGAGATAAGGCTGGAACCCTACGCGAACGCGGTCCAGCCATCGCGAACGCAGAGAAGGAAAGAGGGTTGGGCCCTCAGAGTTCAAGGACTCTATGCGAACGCGAAGGGGGAATGCGAACAGAATGAAGGACTCACTCGAGGCTTCGCGAACGCGAACAAGGCGTCGCGAACGCGAAGAAGAAAAGACCTGAGCACCTGATGCAGATTTTCTGCAACTTTTCTAAGTTCGAAATCACTCCGAAACACCTCCGAAATACTCCCGAGCCCTCGGGGCTCCTAACCAATCACATGCACCAACTCAACAACATCCTACGAACTTAACCATGCGATCAAATCGCAAACATAACATCAAAAACGAGGAATCAAACCTCAAAATCATCACTTTTTCATCAAACTTCATAAACTTTTATTTTTTAATATTTAGGTCCGAAACACGTCAAATGACGTTCGATTTCAACCAAATTTCACAGAAAGCGCTTAAACCACATATAAGACCTGTACCGGGCGCCGGAACCAAAATACGGGCCCGATACCAACGCTTTCTAATCCATTTTCATTTCAAATTTCCATATAAATTTCAGAAAAATAATTTCTTTTAAAAATTTATTTCTCGGGCTTGGGACCTCGGATTTCGATTCCGGGCATACGCCCGAGACCCATATTTTTCTACGGACCTTCCGGGATCGTCAAATCACGAGTCCGGCTCCGTTTACCCAAAATGTTGACCAAAGTCAACTTTAATCATATTAATATCAAAATTCATCAATTTTTACACAGAATTCATAATTAAGCTTTCCGGCTACGCGCCCGGACTGTGCACGCAAATCGAGGCAAGTAAAAAAATAAGGTTTTCAAGGCCTCGGAAGCACGGAATGAGAGAGAAAACAGGTGATACCCTTTGGGTCGTCACATATGGTTATCGCGATGCTCACAGGGACGATTCAGAATTTGAGAATGATTTTGTATGTAGCATAGCAGAGTTTATACGGACAGGAAGCACTAGGGTTGAATGTTAACGGTGAAGATCATAGAAAGGATTTCGCGGAACTGACAGTTGTTGGAACCCCTTCAACTCATATATCAGGAGTTCAACTTTGCCAGGATGAGGATGTAAATACTGAATTAGATGGAATATCAGAGCAGAGAGAAATACTTCCTGCATCAAGAGGTAATCAAGGTTTCATGGAAGTTGAAAAAATGAAGCAAAGTAGGTCAAAGAAAATGATAAAAAAAAACTCAGGGGTGTATAGACTGAAAAGGACGAAGAAATTGATCTTCCTATCTGTAAAGCGGAAAAAGATGAAGTCAAAAGAAAGAAGTAAGTTTCAGAGTATTCTGAGAACTACAAATCAGCACTTCTAACAATGCCTATGCTCAACCCAAAATCATTCTGGAAAATGAGGATTCTATCAAAATTAGAGAGTTTGTCTCCTACAATGATGGTAACATCTATCTTCTCAACAATGGTTCAGGTAGTTGTTTAGTTAAACAAATCTGGGCACTTGAAATTTAATCAGGACATGAGCCATACATCCAAGTACAAACGGGGATAATGGAGGAAATGACTGCTCAAGAAGAGCCTGATACACTCGACATCATAGCAGCTAAATACCTTCTAAGAAAACATTTTCCTTTAACCCACTTTTGCTCAAGTCAATGGTATCACTAAAGTGAAACAATATTCAACCTTTTGATTGACCAAATAACTAAAACAAATGAGAAGATAATCACGAAGAAATAACAGTAAGTTGTTATCAGCAAAGGATAACAGCCAAACATGATGATATTCAGAAGATAACTGTTAGTCATTCCATGATTTTCTGTGATTCCTGTCTCTAAGTGTCACTAAAATCGATCATTATAGAAGGTCCTAGATCAAACAGTGACCCTGCCAAGGACTATATATGCTAATTATTATAGGCAAATTCACATTGGCCTTAGTGCTCATTACTCTTACTCTGTCTAGTGGAACAACATGTGCCCTTAAAACACTACTTAAAATGAGAAAGAATGTCAAATATCACTAACTTAGAATGCGGAAGCACCAAACACTACAACCAAAAATGTCCTTGCAAAAGTTGGTGTTCCTCTAAAATAAGCAAAAACAAAAAGGCAACCAAGATATCTAAGCAGATGTGGTGTAAAGATAGCCTTAAAATATGCAATTTACTATTCTATATTCGATAAAAGCAGCATAATTGAAAAACATTTGGAAAACAAATAAAGCCAAAACTTAAAAGTTGTTAGCTACACAGCTCTCATTCACCTGAGCTTTTGCAGCCTTCAATGTTGTGTCACTGGTTCGTTTTGTGAAATTGGACAAACTAGGCTTTCAATGTAGAGTTTCGCCTCAACACTGCCATCAATGTTAGTAACCTTTGGAGATGTGAATGAACGATACACCGGATTGTATATCGCGAAAGTTGATCCAACGACATGCAAAATTTCACCTTCATTTGACATGCAAAGGGGTGGAGATATCATATAGTCCTTAAGCACATTAGGATATCTGAAGGTATACAGTTTTATCCAAGACTCTTTAACCCCATACTCCTTCATAACCCACATATCATCTCGAGTTCTATCATAATTACAAAGTATAGTTAGTTCACTTCCCAACACTCCAAGCCTCAAATAAAAGTATCCTCTGCAGCGGGGTAGCTACACCTTTCGACACTTCTCATCAACCAAATCAATAGACGTAATGCCCCAACCATCAGCACGCTCCTCAACCAAATCAATAGACCCAACGCCCCAACCACCAGCATGCATCGTTGCCCAGTGAAACTTCCCATGCACCAACTTAGCCGAACCATTGTATAACAACCCTCCTCGCATATCACCAAGTCTTCTCCAAGAATTAGTTTTTAAACTATATACACAGACATAGCCATGAGTGGATGTACAGAAAATACCCACTACCTTATAATCATCATGAACCTCATCATATTCAAAACCGTAATTGAAGTTGTAATCATCTGTGTGCTTAGGCATAAGGTCAGGCAGTTGCTTGAACTTTCTAGTTGATGGATTCCACAGAACCAAGCGATTCAACCCAATGAGAAGACAAATCAACCCATTAACAGAACCCATAATATCAAAAGAAGTATCAGGATTTTTTATGGGAAAATCCAAGTCAAATGTCTCAATAACAGCCTCATCAAATATAGAGCTAACAAAACAATGTTTAAAATTGTGGTTTAATTTCAACAGCAATCTATGCCAGAAGTAATCATTAGCAGAAAGAGTAAGATGGGTGTTGACAAATTGAGGGCTAGAGATTATAGAAAGCCAATCTTTTGAAACGCACTTGAACCGTAAGAGGGACTTCACATGAAGTCTTTCAAGGATATCAGTTATTAGTTCATTGGGCAAGCTAGGGTTTGCAAAGTTTTGCTTACACTTTGTGGTTTTGCTCTGTTTAGGGTCTGCCTCAACTTCCATTTGTGTCTGCACAAATTTGAGAAGATTTTGGGCAAGTCTCATAACTAGACAATATTAAATTAACTATCCAAAAATGGACCTTTAACCGAAAATCACGTCTAATTATTGTTCCAAGAATCTCTCTGAAGAATCATGAATTGAGTAAAAATAGACTCCCAATAAGTCCCTTCCTTTCAGGGACTCTTTATTTTATTAAGGCAAAAAAATATAAATTTCTTTCAAAAACTCTAAAAATATTAGTAGTATATAATGTGTGTGTATATATAATAAATATATATTTTATATTAATATTATACACAATATATATACATATTATATATTATATTATATACAATATATATATTATATATAATATTAATATATAATATGTATTGTATGTGCATCACATTGATGTTTATATATTATACAAAAAATGTGTAGTATAATATATATTTTAAGTGCATCACATGTGTTTTTATATATAATACTTAATATATAGTAATATATAATGTGTATAAGGAACTAATATATTTAATATCCAGAGATTTAAAATATTAACCAAGGAATAATAAGAAGATGAATCCTCAAAGAACTGAGAGACGGTAGAATTGGGAACTTTTTTGAGAAATTACGGTAACTTTATGAAAGAGAGAGAAGGTACCAAATTAATAACATTGACATAATTAATGTAAGGGTAGAAACGGATTCCTTGTTTTGTGGGGCAGTATATTTTTTAAATAGCCACATAATCTTTCAATCCTGCTAAAAGGGTAAAAGAAATCTATTATAAATGAAATAAACAAAGAATATTAGTATTATTTATGAAAATAATCTTTAAATAGGGTAACTTTTAAAAATAACCAGATTTACAACTGGTCGTTCAAAAATAGCTCAATTTGAAAAGTAATCGAAATTTAGCCACTTTTTATGTAAAGATAAATCTGAGCGAAAACACTGTTCAATACCCGGAAAATACTCCAGTATATTATGCTGGAGTTCCAGCATAAGTATACTTGAACTCCAGCA
>NW_017675783.1:16287-19821 GCF_001879085.1 Nicotiana attenuata
TTTACGCTATTTACGTTACTGTATTCACAAATACATATCGTGAATACAGTCGAATACAATAATTGCCTAGTTGTACTCCCCTGTTTCACGCCGAGTTTTGCTACTGTATTCATGAATACAGTAGCTTAAATACATCGAATACACTCTAAAAAAATTGAAAACATAGCTATATGAAGTAATATAGTAAATGATAGCTACAGCTAGCTAATAACCACTAAACAATAGTGGTTTGTGAAAAATTTCTCATTTTAATATATTGATCCATAAATAATACTAGTAAGTAGTAATACCCTACATTACCTGAGCTAAATAGAGAGTAAACAAAACTATGCCATTTATAGGTGTTGTTTACTTACAATATCCCAACTAATGAAATAACATACAATATATATATATATATATATATATATATATATATATTGAGGGAATAGTAGAGTTGATATGAGACCTCTCATAGATGAAGATTGCTATTTATCTTTTTTCTATTTTTTAGCTTTTGTTCTATTTTTCCCATTTATGTTTTCTTTTATGACTGCTATTTATTTTCAGCAATCCCGTTAGTCCAAAAATAGGGAAACATTGCAACATTTTGATCAGTTATGGGGATCGCCTTCGGCTTGCTATACTCTTTCCCTAACGCATGCTGGTTACCATAAAGACACCGAGGGATATCGCATGCGCTAGTTTCGAGGATGTTGTTTACACTACTATTGGTAACAACTCAAAGTGCCGGAACGACACTAGTGGTGCTCGCGATGGAATGCACTCTTCCCCCAACTTTCCAACATAGGGGGCTAGCTTGCTTCCACTGGTGGCGGGCAGGCGAAGGGTCCAAAGGATACGTAGCCGAGGGAGAGTCAAAAATAGAATTGTTTTATTTTCCTTCTTGTTCATCAATCGAAAATCAAGACAAAGCGGGCACTACTGTAAGACGTGAAAATACCCGATCCCATTCCGACCTCGATATAAAATATTTCATATGTCTTTATTGCTTGCTAACTTTTGGATATATGATCTACGCAAACTTATTTGATGCTGTTTTACTTCATTCCCTATTTGGTATTCTCCCATGTATTTGGGAGGAACTTAAATAAAAGAAGGGCTTTCGGTTTTTTGCACCCGGTTTTGGTCTGCTCTGACCAAGACTCCACTTTTTGCTCCGTCCGCGGAGAAAAATGGTCCTGCCTAATAAATGGGGTGGTTACTACAGTGATAGTGGCAATTGAAATACTAACGTAACAAAATAAATATGGGAGTGTTCCTCTTCACAATCGATCTTCCTCAAAGTAGGGGTGGGCATATATCGGGTAAAACCGATAACCCGAACCGTTAATTATTTATTGGGTTATCGGTATTGGGTTATTGGGTTAACGGTTCGGTAACGGGTTAAAAANCAGCTATATTATACGTGGAGTTCAGATAATATGACTAGGATATGCTGGAACTCCAGCATAATATGATGGAGTTCCAGTATAAATACACTAGAACTCCAGCATAATATACTGGAGTTCCAGCAAGTATAATGATCAAGTATAATATACTGGAGTTTGGAGCACCAATGCTCCAGTCTCCAGTATATTATACTGGAGCCAGCAAAGTATACCAGTCCAGCATAATATGCTGGAGTTCATACACAAGTGCACCGAACTCCAGTATATTATGCTGGACCGGTCTCTATTGCAGCAAAACGGTGGCTATTTTTTATTAACTTGATAAACGATGGCTATTTTTGATTGACCAGTCCGAAAACTGACTATACCGTAAAATTTTGGCCATAGGGAGCAATCGTGTAAAAAGCTCGATTACAACGAGCGTTCATGATAGAATGGGTACTATAGCACTTTTGTATATGTAACTGCTTACCTTTACGGGCATGAATGCTTGCCCCATTTTAATAGGAATTTTTATCTCCTATAGCAATGGTTGATACTTTATTTATTTAAAATAAATACCCTTTTAAAAAATTATATTGCATAGCTACTTTTTTATTTTTATAGCCAAATATCTAGTTATGGTTACCTCCTACCCTTAAGCTATAAAATACGCTTTGCATTATTTTTCTCTCTCATTCTTTCAGATTTTTCTCCACCCCCTCTCTCTCTCTCTCTCAGCGCCAGTCTTTCTCCATGAATACAACCACAATTCTCCACTGATTCATCTTTATTGTCTCGCGAAATTTTCATTGTCAATGGGTTGGGGCTCTGAATCAATGTCGAAATTAAGCCCTAGAGAGAAAGATGGAGGTTCGAAATCTGCTACTGAAAGGTAAATTGAGGGAAATCCGAAAGGAAATCACGAAGATCCACCCCATTCTGATGGTTGTTGCTTTGACCTCGGTCGAGTACAGTTTTCCGCATGATTTTATATCGCAAGTCATCTTTATCAAGCCGCACATCTTCATTAAACCATAAGGAATTTCTTTCGTTTTTGCGCCAAATTTTGACAGTTTCGAGTCAGAATCGCGGCCCTCTCGACGAGACGACATTAGAGTTGTTCTTGAACAAAGACGACGGAGTTTGGGGCTGAGCAACTTGAATAGTCTGTTACCTTTTTTTTCATTGTATTTCAATGTATCTCGTTGTATTCTATGTATTTCATTGTATTCATTGTCTCTCTTTTTTCATTGTATTTCAATGTATCTCGCCGTATTTCATGTATTTCATTGTATTCACTGTCTCGCTATATTCCATGAATGTATTCATATATTTTTTTTAATTAATATAATTGATGTATTCAGACGTATATATGTATTCAAATGTATCTGCAGTATGTATTCATATATTTTTGCACTATAGATTACCTGCTATACTTCATGTATTCAATATATTTTTATGTATTTACCTGTATTCAATGTAATTATATAATTTCAGTATATAAATCTCTTTGTAAAGATACCACTAGAAAATATTTTAGTAGAGATACCACTAAAAAAAGAAAGGATGGATTGAATCTCTGAAGATTGCTCTTTTTTTGGGGTATTTTTCGGTTGAGAAATCTTTTTTATAACTGAAAATACAAATTTTATGTGTTATAATTGAGTTTGTTGAGTTATATTAGGAGTCTATTGTGTTAATTGATTCAATTTCCCCTAAAAAACATCTGAATAGACCACGGTTTACGCTATTTACGTTACTGTATTCACAAATACATATCGTGAATACAGTCGAATACAATAATTGCCTAGTTGTACTCCCCTGTTTCACGCCGAGTTTTGCTACTGTATTCATGAATACAGTAGCTTAAATACATCGAATACACTCTAAAAAAATTGAAAACATAGCTATATGAAGTAATATAGTAAATGATAGCTACAGCTAGCTAATAACCACTAAACAATAGTGGTTTGTGAAAAATTTCTCATTTTAATATATTGATCCATAAATAATACTAGTAAGTAGTAATACCCTACATTACCTGAGCTAAATAGAGAGTAAACAAAACTATGCCATTTATAGGTGTTGTTTACTTACAATATCCCAACTAATGAAATAACATACAATATATATATATATATATATATATATATATATATAT